>NC_092151.1:5805132-5850127 GCF_045791955.1 Oncorhynchus clarkii lewisi | reverse complement strand
TTCTTCTTCTTCTTCTTCTTTTTTTTAAAAGTGTGCGCTTGGGACAGAGGAAGAGAAATTCTTACACTATTGTTCTAAGTTCAATCACTCTCTTCTTCTTCCTCCTCATCATTCAGCTCATTACAATTAAATTGTAATACATTTTGTCATCCCCGTTCAACAACTCCATATCGCATTTAATGTGCTCCATTAACACCTGTATTTGGGTAGTTTCTCCCATTCTTCTCTGCAGATTCTCTTAAGCTCTGTCAGGTTGGATGGGGAGTGTCGCTGCACAGCTATTTTGAGGTCTCTCCAGAGATGTTTGATCGGGTTCAAGTCCGAGCTCTGGCTGGGCCACTCAAGGACATTCAGAGACTTGTCCCAAAGCCTTTCCTGCCTTGTCTTGGCTGTGTGCTTGGGTTCTTATCCTGTTGGAAGGTGAACCTTCACCCCAGTCTGAGGTCCTGAGTGCTCTGGGGCAGGTTTCATCAAGGATTTCTCTGTACTTTGCTTCGTTCATCCTACCGTCGATCCTGACTAGTCTCCCAGCCCCTGACGCTGAAAAACATCCCCACAGCATGATGCTGCCACCACCATGCTTCACCGTAGGGATGGTGCCAGGTTCCTCCAGACGTGACGCTTGGCATTCAGGCCGAAGAGTTCAATCTTGGTTTCATCCGGTCTGAGTCTTTAGGTGCCTTTTAGCAAACTCCAAGAGGGCTGTCATATGCCTTTTACTGAGGAGTGGCTTCTGTCTGGCCACTCGGCCATAAAGGCCTGCTTGTGGAAGGTTCTCCCATCTCCACAGATGAACTTTGGAGCACTGTCAGAGCTACCATCGGGTTCTTGGTCACCTCCTTGACCAAGGCCCTTCTCCTTCGATTGCTCAGTCTTGGTGGTTCCAAACTTCTTCTATTTAAGAATGATGGAATGATGGAGGCCACTGTGTTCTTGGGGACCTTCAATGCTGCCAAGATTTGTTGGTACCCTTCCTCAGATCTGTATCTCGAAACATTCCTGTCTCTGAGCTCTACAGACAATTTCTTCGACCAAATTGCTTGACATGCACTGTCAACTGTGGGACCTTATATAAACAGGTGTGTACCTTTCCAAATCAGGTCCAATCAATTGAATTTACCACAGGTGGACTCCAATCAAGTTGTTGAAACATCTCAAGGATGATCAATGGAAACAGGATGCACCTGAGCTCAATTTCAAATCTCATAGCAACAGTCTGAATACTTATATAAATAAGGAATTTGTGTTTTTCATTTATTGCTTACTGCAACATTTTTGGAAAACCTGTTTTCGCTTTATCATTATGGGGTATTGTGTGTAGATTTTTTATTTATTTAACTTTATTTTATAGTAACCTTTGTGATTTCCCGACGCTCTAACCACTCGGATACCTGCCTATGGAGAGAAACAAAGTGGTGCAGTTTGAGGCCGTGTGGCGGAGAGTGACGCAGGTGCTGGAGCTGGGAGTGTGAGTGGGTCTGGGCAGGTGTGATGTAGTTGTCGTTTGTAGGTGTAGTTGCTGAGGCTTGTTAATATGACTTGTTAATTTAGCAGACAGAACTTGCTGCTTATATTCAGTCAACACATATATCTTAAGAATATCATGGGATATAAGTGAACATTTTTTATTTCACTTAGAATAAAAACCTTAGTGTAACAACAGTTTTAGTCACTAATATGCTACAGTCCAGTAACTTTTTTCTGACCAAGTAGAAACAAAAAAATAACTGTCTTTTCCCTGGTGTGGTGGGACAAAGGCAATTCTTAGATTATTGTTCTAAGTTCAATCACCCTCTTCTTCTTCATCCCCATCATTCAGTTCATTAAAATAAAATGTTAAAGTCGTGCACAATTATCCAGTTCTATTTGGTTTATATCTATTTGGCCCATTTACAGACAGCATTCATTCACATTAGACCCAAAAGCATAATCAGCTCTCTAACTCCCCCTTGTGGCGGTCTGGAGCAATGAAGCAGTGACGCAGGGTAACGAACTGAACTACAAATGACCTCTAAGTCCTGCGGCATAATCTCAAAACTTTTAATTGTGGAACAATTATAGATTGACTGATAAGCTGAACCAAGGTTGCAGGCACTGGCTTTAGTTTGAAGCTTTTTCTTGAGTCGGCATCCTGATGAAAGCTAGTCAATATTTAGGTCACCCAGAAAATATACCTCTCTGTTGATATCACATACATTATCAAGCATTTCACACATGTTATCCAGATACTGACTGTTAGCACTTGGTGGTCTATAGCAGCTTCCCACCAGAATGGGCTTTAAGTGAGACAGATGAACCTGTAGCCATATTACTTCAACAGTATTTAACAAGCTAAGCTTTACAGGAATATGATTCTGAATAACGACAGCAACACCTCCCCCATTGGCATTTCTGTTTTTTCGGTAGATGTTATAACCATGTATTGCTACCACTGTATCATCAAAGGTATTATCTAAGTGAGTTTCAGAGACAGTCAGAATATGAATGTCATCTATTATTAGCAAATTTGATAAAACTTGTTTCTTAGGCTAGATATGTTAATGTAAGATCTTTTTTTTTGCACTTTTCTGGTATGCTTGGTTGTTTTTATTCCTTAGTGGGAAGCTTATCAGAAGTAGACATGCTGAAGTTATTTATGTTTGAGCCGACATTGCAGGGTGAGTTGCACACAGTGGACTTCCTACTAGGGCACATTGCCTCTGTGCGAACAGTATAACTCTGGATGACAGGCACATTACTGCATACAATAGCTGTACGATCGACAGAGAAATAGAGGGACATAAATTAGATTACTTACAGTGTGACTACCAATGCCCCTGGTATAATGTACATTTACTGCAGCATTACGACAAATCAGTGATACAATGGAGGGGATTATCTGAGCTGGGCTTGGGTCCTTTATAAGTAATTGTCTCAACGCAGCCTTTGCTCCAGCTGTCTCAACGCAGCCTTGAAATGCATGGACAGAGTCCAGGAGTCAAGATTATTTAGATGGACTCCGTCATTCCATTGGAGCATCTTCTGTTTCCAGAATGTGTCAAAGGTATCTATAAAATTGTTTCCAACAGAGCTACAGTAATCTTTTAGCCAGGTGTGTAATGCCAGTAGCCTGAGGAATCTTTCACACCCGCGGTCCAACAGAGCTACAGTAATCTTTTAGCCAGGTGTGTAATGCCATTAGCCTGAGGAATCTTTCACACCTGCGGTCCAACAGAGCTACAGTAATCTTTTAGCCAGGTGTGTAATGCCAGTAGCCTGAGTAATCTTTCACACCCGCGGTCCAACAGAGCTACAGTAATCTTTTAGCCAGGTGTGTGATGCATGTAGCCTGAGGAATCTTTCACACCCGCGGTCCAACAGAGCTACAGTAATCTTTTAGCCAGGTATGTGATGCCAGTAACCTGAGGAATCTTTCACACCTGCGGTCCAACAGAGCTACAGTAATCTTTTAGCCAGGTATGTGATGCCAGTAACCTGAGGAATCTTTCACACCTGCGGTCCAATGATGGTACCGGACGTGAAATAATTGTCCACTTTTTGGAACCTTTCAGAGCAGGAATCAGTTCTTTAAAATACATTTTCGGCAGTTCCGAGCTAGTTCTCCTAATGTCGTTTGACCCCACATGGACGATGACAGCTTCAGCTTCCAGCAGCTGTCGTAGAACGGTCGGACACAGCCTTGTAATGTCCTTTACTTGTGCTCCAGGATAGCACAGGGTTTTTGCCTTGGGAACCAAGATGTTTCTCACCACAGAGCGGCCGATGACGACAGCTGGAGCAATGGCTGAGTTGGTCCGGCCGTTTTTTTTGCCTCGATTGGTTTCGGTGGGGCCCGATGGACCCGAGCCAGCAGTAGAATCCTTAGTGGATGATGAAGGAACCGGAGTCTGTGATAACCTCACGATCCAATGAGGGGTGAGCTCTGAGGATCTGAACCCAAGGTCGAAGCCACCAGAGAGGGAGGCCAGAACACAGGACGAAGGCACAGGTCTCGATAGTGGATAGTGGATAGTATATTACTTGCAGCGTGTAGTACCTGGATAGTACATAGCGTGTAGTACCTGGATAGTATATAACTTGTAGCGTGTAGTACCTGGACAGTACATAGCATGTAGTACCTGGATAGTACATAGCGTGTAGTACCTGGATAGTATATAGTGTGTAGTACCTGGATAGTATATATCTTGTAGCGTGTAGTACCTGTATAGTACATAGCGTGTAGTACCTGGATAGTACATAGCGTGTAGTACCTGGATAGTATATAGTATGTAGTACCTGGACAGTACATAGCGTGTAGTACCTGGATAGTACATAGCGTGTTGTGCCTGTCAGTCACTGACAGTGATTTAGGACACTGACACTACTCCTTACTCTAATCAGTGAGGACACTGACACAAATGTACCCTATATATTGCACTATTGTTGACCGGGGCCCATAGTGGACGCAGCCAGGGACACAGTAGACAGGTCAAGAGCAGGAGGTCACAGTTGGAGGGAGGCAGAGACGCAGAGGCTGGAGTGCCAAGCTTCATTCACGTCAGTCAGTCAGTCTGTCTGTCTGTCTGTCTGTCTGTCTGTCTGTCTGTCTGTCTGTCTGTCTGTCTGTCTGTCTGCCTGCCTGCCTGCCTGTCTGTCTGTCTGTCTGTCTGTCTGTCTGTCTGCCTGCCTGTCTGTCTGTCTGTCTGTCTGTCTGTCTGTCTGTCTGCCTGCCTGCCTGCCTGCCTGCCTGTCTGCCTGTCTGTCTGTCTGCCTGTCTGTCTGTCTGTCCAATCCAGGCAATCCTCCTCTACGTCCCAAATGATACCCTATTCCCTACATAGTGCACTCCTTTTGACCAGGTATTTGGGACGCAGATCCACGGCAGCATAGCACAGCCCGACTCTGGCTCACAGCCATATCCTGGTTCACAGACCTATCCTGGCTTATAGCCCTACTCTGACTAACAGCCCTACATTGGCTAACAGCCAGAACAGTCCTACCCTGGCAGCTCACAGCCCTACCCTGGCTCACAGTCCTACCCTGGCTCACAGTCCTACCCTGGCTTACAGCCCTACCCTGGCTCACAGTCCTACCCTGGCTCACACCCTACCCTGGCTCACAGTCCTACCCTGGCTCACAGCCCTACCCTGGCTCACAGTCCTACCCTGGCTCACAGTCCTACCCTGGCTCACAGCCTGGCTCACTGGCTTTCCTTCCCTTCCTTATAGCTAGTGGAACAGCTGAACAGTCTGCTCTCCTCTCTCTTCCCTCTTCTCTCCTCTCTCTCGCCTCCTCTCTCAACTCTCCTCTCTCCTCTCTCTTCTCTCTTCTCTCCTCTCTCTTCCCTCTTCTCTCCTCTCTCCTCTCTCCTCTCTCCTCTCTCCTCTCTTCTCTCTTCTCTCTTCTCTCTTCTCTCCTCTCTCTTCCCTCTTCTCTCCTCTCTCTCCTCTCCTCTCTTCTCTCCTCTCTCTTCCCTCTTCTCTCTTCTCTCCTCTCTCTTCCCTCTTTTCTCCTCTCTCCTCTCTCCTCTCTCCTCTCTCCTCTCTTCTCTCTTCTCTCTTCTCTCCTCTCTCTTCCCTCTTCTCTCCTCTCTCTCCTCTCCTCTCCTCTCTCCTCTCTCTTCCCTCTTCTCTCTTCTCTCCTCTCTCTTCCCTCTTTTCTCCTCTCTCCTCTCTCCTCTCTCCTCTCCTCTCTTCTCTCTTCTCTCTTCTCTCCTCTCTCTTCCCTCTTCTCTCCTCTCTCTCCTCTCCTCTCCTCTCTCCTCTCTCTTCCCTCTTCTCTCTTCTCTCCTCTCTCCTCTCTCTTCTCTCTCGCTGTGCAGGCCTGGGGCTGGGGCCAGGCGGGAGCTGGGGTAAAGAGTGGCAGGTGCATGTGCAGGGGCGAGGCCTGGAGCCTGACCGCAGGGGTGACCACGGCGACGGAGATGAATCATCCAGTGAAATGATTTTGACATGTGAAAGAAAAAAAAGCCATGAATTCTTGCACTCTTCATCGCACCGCTAATTTTTGCCTTTGGATGGACAAAATAGTGCTGCATGTCTCAAGACTCGAAGACTGTGAAAGTTAATGGGTTTATACGTGTGTGAGGGAGTGTGTGAGGGAATGTGTGAGGGAGTGTGTGAGGGAATGTGTGAGGGAATGTGTGTGTGTGTACTTGTGCGTGTGAGGTTATATTACGTAGTTCCCCATCATCATTAAATAAAGGTAAAATAAAATAAATAAATAAAATCATTATATCATCATTACTTAAGTAGGTTATTTCTTGAATATGTGGCTGCTTCACGTGATGTATTGTTGTCTCTACCTTCTTGCCCTTTGTGCTGTGGTCTGGGCCCAACAATGTTTATACCCTGTTTTGTGCTGCTACCATGTTGTGTTGCTACCATGTTGTGTTACTACCATGTTGTGTTGCTACCATGTTGTGCTGCTATCATGTTGTGTTGCTACCATGTTGTGTTGCTACCATGTTGTGTTGCTACCATGTTGTTGTCATGTTGTGTTGCTACCATGTTGTGTTGCTACCATGTTGTGCTGCTACCATGTTGTTATCATGTTGTGTTGCTACCATGTTGTGTTGCTACCATGTTGTGTTGCTACCATGTTGTGCTATTGCCATGTTGTGCTGCTACCATGTTGTTATCATGTTGTGTTGCTACCATGTTGTGTTGCTACCATGTTATGCTACTACCATGTTGTGCTATTGCCATGTTGTGTTGCTACCATGCTATGTTGTCATCTTCTCTCTTCTCATCTCTTTATGTCTTGTTGTGTCGTCTCTCTTATCGTTTTGTCCTGTATTTTCATTGATTTTAAAAATATGTATAATCCCAGGCCCCCGTCCCCACAGGAGGCCTTTAGCCTTTTGGTAGGCCGTCATTGTAAATAAGAATTTGTTCTTATCTGACTTGCCTAGTTAAATAAAGGTTTAAAAAAATAAAAAATAAAAAACATGAGGTAAAAAAATATATATTATTATCTCATCGATATGCTTACTATTTAATTTAAATGTAGTGTTGTCTAAAATGTTGTTTGAATGTTTGCTGTGTCTGTGTGTTGTCTCATTAGTGCTGTATGTCGATGTGTAGGTTATCTTACCATTCCATCTGTTACTCTACCTGTGCCGCCTGTCAGCCAGGCCCTGAGTTGCTGAGTCCAGTGGCCCAACACAGGTAAATATCTTAAAATATCGCTCTCACACAAAAGATACAACTGACATTCTGACAGTCTGAAGGATACAACTGACATTCTGACAGTCTGAAGGATACAACTGACATTCTGACAGTCTGAAGGATACAATTGACATTCTGACAGTCTGAAGGATACAACTGATACAACTGACATTCTGACAGTCTGAAGGATACAACTGACATTCTGACAGCCTGAAGGATACAACTGACATTCTGACAGTCTGAAGGATACAATTGACATTCTGACAGTCTGAAGGATACAACTGACATTCTGACAGTCTGAAGGATACAACTGACATTCTTACAGTCTGAAGGATACAACTGACATTCTGACAGTCTGAAGGATACAACTGACATTCTGACAGTCTGAAGGATACAATTGACATTCTGACAGTCTGAAGGATACAACTGACATTCTGACAGTCTGA
This sequence comes from Oncorhynchus clarkii lewisi, assembly GCF_045791955.1. Classification (NCBI taxonomy): domain Eukaryota; kingdom Metazoa; phylum Chordata; class Actinopteri; order Salmoniformes; family Salmonidae; genus Oncorhynchus; species Oncorhynchus clarkii. The sequence continues at coordinate 5,842,533 of NC_092151.1, read as the reverse complement.
AGGATACAATTGACATTCTGACAGTCTGAAGGATACAATTGACATTCTGACAGTCTGAAGGATACAACTGACATTCTGACAGTCTGAAGGATACAATTGACATTCTGACAGTCTGAAGGATACAATTGACATTCTGACAGTCTGAAGGATACAACTGACATTCTGACAGTCTGAAGGATACAATTGACATTCTGACAGTCTGAAGGATACAATTGACATTCTGACAGTCTAACCATTAACAGAAACCATGACAATGAAATAACATCAGAAAAATGTAAAAATGAAGATACGAAAACAAAATAAGAAATAACACAAACATAATTTACTAAAATAAGTGTTATATTCTTTGAATTAAAATGAAAATCATGTTTTGTTAGGTAATAAGCAACAATCGTTGGAGTAGTGAGACGAGAAATATCTGACTCAACATATGGCGGTGTAAAATAAGAATGGGATTTGATAAAATAATCCATTTCACACCTGGAGGTGTCTCTGTGGAGTTATATTGGCTCCTGATGAGCTGCAGCTGCTGGCACGTGTTCAAATGAGAGCCAATTATGCCACCTCAGTTACACACACACACACACGCACATGCACACGCACACACACGCACATGCCATGTGTTGTCCCTCCCTTCACCCAACCAACCTGCCTCTGGACACATAAGATTTCTATGTCCCGGTAGAGAGTAAACAGACCCCATTGGGGCATAGTAGAGAGTAAACAGACCCCATTGGGGCATAGTAGAGAGTAAACAGACCCCATTGGGGCATAGTAGAGAGTAAACAGACCCCCATTAGGGCACAGTAGAGAGTAAACAGACCCCCATTGGGGCATAGTAGAGAGTTAACAGACCCCCATTGGGGCACAGTAGAGAGTAAACAGACCCCATCCGGTCACGGTAGAGAGTAAACAGATCCCCATTGGGGCACAGTAGAGAGTAAACAGACCCCATTGGGGCATAGTAGAGAGTAAACAGACCCCATTGTGGCATAGTAGAGAGTAAACATACCCCCATTGGGGCACAGTAGAGAGTAAACAGACCACATTGGGGCATAGTAGAGAGTAAACAGATCCCATTGGGACACAGTAGAGAGTAAACAGACCCCATTGGGGCACAGTAGAGAGTAAACAGACCACATTGGGGCATAGTAGAGAGTAAACAGACCACATTGGGGCATAGTAGAGAGTAAACAGACCACATTGGGGCATAGTAGAGAGTAAACAGACCCCATTGGGGCATGGTAGAGAGTAAACAGACCCCATTGGGGCATAGTAGAGAGTTAACAGACCCCCATTGGGTTATAGTAGAGAGTAAACAGACCCCCTTGGGGCATGGTAGAGAGTAAACAGACCCCATTGGGGCATAGTAGAGAGTAAATAGACTCCCTTGGGGAATGGTAGAGAGTAAACAGACCCCATTGGGGCATAGAAGAGAGTAAACAGACCCCATTGGGGCATAGTAGAGAGGTAACAGACCCCATTGGGGCATAGTAGAGAGTAAACAGACCCCCATTGGGGCACAGTAGAGAGTAAACAGACCCCATTGGGGCATAGTAGAGAGTAAACAGACCCCATTGGGTTATGGTAGAGAGTAAACAGACCCCATTTGGGCATAGTAGAGAGTAAACAGACCCCATTGGGGCATAGTAGAGAGTAAACAGACCCCATTGGGGCATGGTAGAGAGTAAACAGACCCCATTGGGGCATGGCAGAGAGTAAACAGACCCCCATTGGGACATAGTAGAGAGTAAACAGACCCCATTGGGGCATGGTAGAGAGTAAACAGACCCCATTGGGGCATAGTAGAGAGTAAACAGACCCCATTGGGGCATAGTAGAGAGTAAACAGACCCCATTGGGGCATGGTAGAGAGTAAACAGACCCCCATTGGGACATAGTAGAGAGTAAACAGACCCCCATTGGGGCATAGCAGAGAGTAAACAGACCCCATTGGGGCATGGTAGAGAGTAAACAGACCCCCATTGGGACATAGTAGAGAGTAAACAGACCCCCATTGGGGCATGGTAGAGAGTAAACGACTCCCGAGTAGCGCAGCGGTCTAAGGCACTGCATCTCAGTGCAAGAGGAGTCACTACAGTCCCTGGTTCAAATCCAGGCTGTATCACATCCGGCCGTGATTGGGGGTCCTATAGGGCGGCTCACAATTGGCCCAGCGTCGTCTGGGTTAAGCCGGGGTAAGCCGACGCTAGATATAAGAGTTTGTTCTTAAATAAAATATAATATACTTGAGTATTGAAGGTCAACATATAAATCATTTCACTCAGAAATAAACAAAGCATTTGTGTTTAGTGAGTCCTCCAGATCAGAGGCAGTAGGGATGATCAGGGATGTTCTCTGTTTAGTGAGTCCTCCAGAACAGAGGCAGTAGGGATGATCAGGGATGTTCTCTGTTTAGTGAGTCCACCAGATCAGAGGCAGTAGGGATGACCAGGGATGTTCTCTGTTTAGTGAGTCCTCCAGATCAGAGACAGTAGGGATGATCAGGGATGTTCTCTGTTTAGTGAGTCCTCCAGATCAGAGGCAGTAGGGATGACCAGGGATGTTCTCTGTTTAGTGAGTCCTCCAGATCAGAGACAGTAGGGATGACCAGGGATGTTCTCTGTTTAGTGAGTCCTCCAGATCAGAGGCAGTAGGGATGACCAGGGATGTTCTCTGTTTAGTGAGTCCACCAGATCAGAGGCAGTAGTGATGACCAGGGATGTTCTAGGAGCTGGACCACTTTCCTGTCTTGCTAAACATTCAAAATGTAACTAGTACTTTTGGGTATCAGGGAAAATGTATTGAGTAAAAAAGTGCATTATTTTCTTTAGTAATGTAGTGAAGTAAAAGTAAAAGTGTTCAAAAAATATAAATAGTGAAGTACAGATATTCCCAAAACCTATTTAAGTAGTACTTTAAAGTATTTTTTACTTAATTAAGTACTTATAGCACTGGTAGACAGGAAGTAGTTCAGATGAACGACAGTTTATTGCTAGGGGAGCTAGCTCACTAAATGGACAGGAAGCTGACTTCACATAGTGAAAACGACGTTCAGATAAATCATGCCAGACCGTTTGTGTTAGGGCTTGTACCTGTTGTCCTCATTCCTAGCGAGGATGTCTCAAATCCACTTTTATAGGGGCATTGTGAATATTTGTGTTTTAAGTTAAATCATCGTTGTTGCTCCTCTCTGGGGTCAAAGGTCAGACACAACGGGTTATGTTACAGTAGACTATGGAACCACCCTCAATAATCCCTGTTCATCTAATAGCATTAGCCGCGTTAATGCATTCGCCAAATTAATGTATTAGCTACGTTCCCTCTCTCTCTCTCTCTCTCTCTCTCTCTCTCTCTCTCTCTCTCTCTCTCTCTCTCTCTCTCTCTCTCTCTCTCTCTCTCTCTCTCTCTCTCTCTCTCTCTCTCTCTCTCTCTCTCTCTCTCTCTCTCTCTCTCTCTCTCTCTCTCTCTCTCTCTGTCCCATTAATGAAGAGTGCAGTCAGGCTCACCAGAGGCCAGTTATTTCATTACTCAGACAAATCAGTAAGATTACTGAGTAATTAGTCTAATGTTCAAGCCCCCTTTCAGGCCACAAAGACCTCATTACTATTATCTGTCTGTATAATGATATCAGAGACAGTGCTGCTGTCAATTGCTCAGGGCTAACAGATTATATATATATATTTTTTTTTTACGACAAATTTTGGACTATTATTTATTTATTATTAATTTAACACATTCACAGTGGTCCTGTCGCGTTGAGTTGCGTTCCCTCATTATTAAGATGTGTTGTCCAACTTGAAACCTTTGTCTTTAATTGACTTAGTTCATCATACCTCCGGGTGAGACTTCCACATAGAGCCCAGAATAAGGACATGAACCATCCTGAAAAAGCATGAAACATTCTGAAACATCATGAACCATCCTGAAGCCTCATGAACCATCCTAAAACATCCTGAAACATCCTGAAACATCATGAACCATCCTGAAACAGCATGAACCATAATGAACCATCCTGAAACATCATGAACCATCCTGAAACATCATGAACCATCCTGAAACAGCATGAACCATCCTGAAACATCATGAACCATCCTAAAACATCGTGAACCATCCTAAAACATCATGAAACATCCTGAAACATCATGAACCATCCTGAAACATCATGAACCATCCTGAAACATCATGAACCATTCTGAAACATCATGAAACATCCTGAAACATCATGAACATCCTGAAGCATCATGAACCATCCTAAAACATCATGAAACATCCTGAAACATCATGAACCATCCTAAAACATCATGAAACATCCTGAAACATCATGAACCATCCTGAAGCATCATGAACCATCCTGAAACATCATGCAACATCCTGAAACATCATGAACCATCCTGAAGCATCATGAACCATCCTAAAACATCATGAACCATCCTGAAACATCATGAACATCCTAAAACATCATGAACCATCCTAAAACATCCTGAAACATCCCGAAACATCATGAACCATCCTGAAACATCATGAACCATTCTGAAACACCATGAAACATCCTGAAACATCATGAACCATCCTAAAACATCATGAACCACCCTAAAACATCCTGAAACATCATGAACCATCCTAAAACATCATGAAACATCCTGAAACATCATGAACCATCCTAAAACATTATGAAACATCCTGAAACATCATGAACCATCCTGAAACATCATGAACCATCCTGAAACATCATGAACCATTCTGAAACATCATGAAACATCCTGAAACATCATGAACATCCTGAAGCATCATGAACCATCCTAAAACATCATGAAACATCCTGAAACATCATGAACCATCCTAAAACATCATGAAACATCCTGAAACATCATGAACCATCCTGAAGCATCATGAACCATCATGAAACATCATGAAACATCCTGAAACATCATGAACCATCCTGAAACATCATGAACCATCCTGAAACATCATGAACCATTCTGAAACATCATGAAACATCCTGAAACATCATGAACATCCTGAAGCATCATGAACCATCCTAAAACATCATGAAACATCCTGAAACATCATGAACCATCCTAAAACATCATGAAACATCCTGAAACATCATGAACCATCCTGAAGCATCATGAACCATCCTGAAACATCATGAAACATCCTGAAACATCATGAACCATCCTGAAGCATCATGAACCATCCTAAAACATCATGAACCATCCTGAAACATCATGAACATCCTAAAACATCATGAACCATCCTAAAACATCCTGAAACATCCCGAAACATCATGAACCATCCTGAAACATCATGAACCATTCTGAAACACCATGAAACATCCTGAAACATCATGAACCATCCTAAAACATCATGAACCACCCTAAAACATCCTGAAACATCATGAACCATCCTAAAACATCATGAAACATCCTGAAACATCATGAACCATCCTAAAACATTATGAAACATCCTGAAACATCATGAACCATCCTGAAACATCATGAACCATCCTGAAACATCATGAACCATTCTGAAACATCATGAAACATCCTGAAACATCATGAACATCCTGAAGCATCATGAACCATCCTAAAACATCATGAAACATCCTGAAACATCATGAACCATCCTAAAACATCATGAAACATCCTGAAACATCATGAACCATCCTGAAGCATCATGAACCATCCTAAAACATCATGAAACATCCTGAAACATCATGAACCATCCTGAAACATCTTGAGCTAATATTTTCTTACAACCCCAGAAAAGTCTTCCTGTTCAAATGTGCTGACACGTCCGTTTCAGGCCATGCCAGGTGCTGAGTGCCCCAGTCAGTACAGATGAAAGCCAACCACAGCCAACAACAGCTAACAACAGCTAACAACAGCTCCAACAGCTTCAACAGCCAACAACAGCTAACAACAGCTAACAACAGCTAACAACAGCTCCAACAGCCAACAACAGCTAACAACAGCTAACAACAGCTCCAACAGCTCCAACAGCTAACAACAGCTCCAACAGCTCCAACAGCTAACAACAACTAACAAGAGCTAACAACATCTACAACAGCTAACAACAGCTCCAACAGATAACACCAGCTCCAACAGCTAACAACAGCTCCAACAGCTAACAACAGCTAACAACAGCTCCAACAGCTAACAACAGCTAACAACAGCTAACAACAGCTCCAACAGCCAACAACAGCTCCAACAGCTAACAACAGCTCCAACAGCTAACAACAGCTCCAACAGCTAACAACAGCTAACAACAGCTCCAACATCTAACAGCAGCTAACAACAGCTCCAACAGCTTACAACAGCTAACAACAGCTCCAACAGCTAACAACAGCAAACAACAGCTCCAACAGCTAACAACAGCTCCAACAGCTCCAACAGCTAACAACAGCTCCAACAGCTAACAACAGCTCCAACAGCCAACAACAGCTAACAACAGCTAACAACAGCTCCAACAGCTAACAACAGCTCCAACAGCTAACAACAGCTCCAACATCGAACAACAGCGAACAACAGCTCCAAAAGCTATTAACAGCTAACAACAGCCAACAACAGCTAACAACAGCTCCAACAGCTAACAACAGCTAACAACAGCTAACAACAGCTCCAACAGCTGACAACAGCTAACAACAGCTCCAACAGCTAACAACAGCTAACAACAGCTCCAACAGCTAACAACAGCTAACAACAGCTCCAAAAGCTATTAACAGCTAACAACAGCCAACAACAGCTAACAACAGCTCCAACAGCTAACAACAGCTAACAACAGCTAACAACAGCTAACAACAGCTCCAACAGCTGACAACAGCTAACAACAGCTCCAACAGCTAACAACAGCTAACAGCAGCTCCAACAGCTAACAACAGCTCCAACAGCTAACAACAGCTCCAACAGCTAACAACAGCTAACAACAGCTCCAACATCTAACAGCAGCTAACAACAGCTCCAACAGCTTACAACAGCTAACAACAGCTCCAACAGCTAACAACAACTCCAACAGCTAACAACAACTAACAAGAGCTAACAACAGCTACAACAGCTAACAACAGCTCCAACAGATAACACCAGCTCCAACAGCTAACAACAGCTAACAACAGCTAACAACAGCTAACAACAGCTAACAACAGCTAACAACAGCTCCAACAGCTAACAACAGCTCCAACAGCCAACAACAGCTCCTACAGCTAACAACAGCTCCAACAGCTAACAACAGCTCAAACAGCTAACAACAGCTCCTACATCTCCAAAAGCTAACAACAGCTAACAACAGCTAACAACAGTAATAACAGCTATCAACAGCTAACAACAGCTAACAACAGCTCCAACAGCTTACAACAGCTAACAACAGCTCCAACAGCTAACAACAGCTCCAACAGCTAACAACAGCTCCAACAGCTAACAACAGCTCCAACAGCCAACAACAGCTAACAACAGCTAACAACAGCTCCAACAGCTAACAACAGCTCCAACAGCTAACAACAGCACCAACATCTAACAACAGCTAACAACAGCTCCAACAGCTAACAACAGTTCCAACAGCTCCAACAGCTAACAACAGCTCCAAAAGCTATTAACAGCTAACAACAGCCAACAACAGCTAACAACAGCTCCAACAGCTAACAACAGCTCCAACTGCCAACAACAGCTCCAACAGCTAACAACAGCTAACAACAGCTAACAACAGCTCCAACAGCTAACAACAGCTAACAACAGCTCCAACAGCTAACAACAGCTAACAACAGCTCCAACAGCTAACAACAGCTCCAACAGCTAACAACAGCTCCAACAGCAGCTAACAACAGCTCCAACAGCTAACAACAGCTAACAACAGCTCCAACAGCTAACAACAGCTCCAACAGCTAACAACAGCTATCAACATCTCCAACATCTAACAACAGCTCCAACAGCTAACAACAGCTATCAACATCCCCAACAGCTAACAACAGCTCCAACAGCTAACAACATCTCCAACAGCTCCAACAGCTCCAACAGCTAACAACAGCTATCAACATCTCCAACAGCTAACAACAGCTCCAACAGCTAACAACAGCTATCAACATCTCCAACAGCTATCAACAGCTTCAACAGCTGCAAATGCTATCAACATCCCCAACAGCTAACAACAGCTCCAACAGCTAACAACATCTCCAACAGCTCCAACAGGTCATTAATTTACCTATTTTCTGACCTGTGTTTTTATGTCGCAAAAATGCATCCCAAATGGCACCCTATTCCCTATGTAGTGCACTACTTTTGGTAAGAGCCCCTATGAGCCTTAGTCAAAAGTAGTGCACCACATAGGGAATAGGGTACCATTTGTTTGGCTTTCAATCTAATTATCTTTTTGATGCATATTGTTCTTTAGAATGCAATTATTGTAGACTAATACATGTGATTAGAAGGTAATTGTATACTAGAGGAATAGAGTTCATATCTGAAGTAATTAAAGGGACAACTCTGTAGCTGCGTGCATACGCAAACACACACAGGTATAACACACACACACACACACACTGAACAGGATCACACAGAAAGACAGTAGTGTGCAAATGAGAGCAGGTAACATTTTTGCCCAGATTCATCCTTTTTATTTAACTTGGCAAATCAGTTAAAATCAAATCAAATGTATTTATATAGCCCTTCGTGTATCAGCTGATATCTCAAAGTGCTGTACAGAAACCCAGCCTAAAACCCCAAACAGCAAGCAATGCAGGTGTAGAAGCACGGTGGCTAGGAAAATACTCCCTAGAAAGGCCAAAACCTAGGAACAAACCTAGAGAGGAACCAGGCTATGTGGGGTGGCCAGTCCTCTTCTGGCTGTGCCGGGTGGATATTATAACAGAACATGGCCAAGATGTTCAAATGTTCATAAATGACCAGCATGGTCGAATAATAATAAGGCAGAACAGTTGAAACTGGAGCAGCAGCACGGCCAGGTGGACTGGGGACAGCAAGGAGTCATCATGTCAGGTAGTCCTGGGGCATGGTCCTAGGTCTCAGGTCCTCCGAGAGAGAGAAAGAGAGAAGGAGAGAATTAGAGAACGCACACTTAGATTCACACAGGACACCGAATAGGACAGGAGAAGTACTCCAGATATAACAAACTGACCCTAGCCCCCCGACACATAAACTACTGCAGCATAAATACTGGAGGCTGAGAGAGGAGGGGTCAGGAGACACAAATTCTTATTGACAATGATGGCCTACCCCCTGGCCAAACCCGGACTATGGGACTCCCAATCACGGCCAGATGTGATTACAGCCTGGAATTGAACCAGGGACTGTAGTGCCCCGCCTCTTGCACTGAGATGCAGTGCCTTAGACCGCTGCGCCACTCGGGAGTTGTAACTGTGTGTGTCCTGATGTGAAGGACACATACAACCTTACCCTAAACCTTTACCCTATCCCTGTCCATAAACCTAACCCTTTACCCTAACCCTTACCCTAACCCTAACCCTAACCCTTACCCTTACCCTAACCCTAACCCTAATCCTAATCCTAACTCTAAACCTAAACTTAGTTTTACAGTAAATAATTCACCCATAGAGAACCACATCAGTATATTAGTGAATTTCTCATGAATCCTGAGGTGTGTTCTGTTCTATTCTGTGGAAATGATTACTGTCTGACTGGCAGGACCACTGACAGTTTAATTATGAGTTGTTGTTATCTACCTGTCTTCTTGGCAACACAGGGTCAAATCTACTCAATGTTGTTTGTTTTCAGCCTCCTGTCCCCCTCTCCTCTCCTCTTTAGCTCTCTCTCCACTCCTCCACCCCTTCTCTCTCTCTCTCTCTCTCTGTCTCTCTCTCTCTCTCTCTCTCCTCTCCTCTCCTCTCCTCCTTTTCTCCCTATCCTCTCCTCTCTCCTCTCCTCTTTAGCTCTCTCTCCACTCCTCCACCCATTCTCTCTCTCTCTCTCTCTCTCTCTCTCTCTCTCTCTCTCTCCTCTCCTCTCCTCCTTTTCTCCCTATCCTCTCCTCTCTCCTCTCCTTCACTCTCTTATTTCCTTCCCTCTCTTATTTCCTCTCCTCTCCTCTCCTCTCCTCTCCTCTCCTCTCCTCTCCTCTTTGATTGTGTCCACTCTGATAGATCTGGAGCCTAAACTTAATTTGTTTTGTAAGCTGAACGCATTCATCATTTCGGATTAATTATTTCCAACATCATCTAATACATCTCTCGCCGTGTGTGTGTGTGTGTGTGTACATACATCCACAAATGTGTGTGTGTGTGTGTCTGATCTATTACCTCTCTGAGATTCAAGTCTAAAGCTTCTTAAAGAAGACGATGCATTTGGATAAAAACAGTTCAGATATATGAATCATGTTCTACTAATCTGCATCTTGTAATTGTACTGTAAATGTTATAATTGTTATTAGCCCATCATGTTTCCTCTGGTGAAACAAATTCAACTGCTTCCTTTGTTCAGAGGTTGCTGTGTCTAAGGCAACGTTAACTAGCTAGATGTGATGCCTCCTAATTATAAAGCCTCAGTCAGAGCTTGTCTTCCCAAATGGCCCTCTGTTCCCTATTTAGTGCACTACATTTGAGCCCTATGCAGGTTCTGGACTGAAGTAGTGCACTACGTAGGGGAAAATGGTAACATTTGGGATATAGAGAGGAACAGAGAGGTAGAGAGGCTCTTCGCACCAGACGCAGACACTTCCAACATCAAAAGTCTCCAAATCTCTCACTCCGTCCTTTGACAACAAATGGCCTTTCTTCTGCTTTCAGTTGCAGAAAGGGTTAACCGCTTCATGCTACATCATCGTGAATTAGAAATGTGTGAAAGCTGTGGAAATGCTGTGTGCTGGGTTTGTGACAGCCCATTGGGGACAACAACAACAAAAAACCGGGTCGAATCAACATTGTTTTCCCCACGTCATTTCAACCCAAAATCAGAATGTCTGAGAATATTTCCTGATCCTGACAGACCTAGCAGCTGGTACCTCGGCTATGAGATGACATTGTGAGCAAATGAGCGCAGAAAGTGTGCGTCCCAAATGGCACCCTACTCCCTTTATAGTGCACTACTGTAGAACAGGGCACATGCAGGCTCTGGTCAAAAGTAGTGCACTATATATGGAATAGGGTGCCATTTGGGATGTGGATGACAATAGTATACTTGGAGAGTTGGTCTAGACCAGCTGGTTGACCTAACAGGTCACCTTTCTGAATACCAGGTGGTTGAAGACCAGGTGGTTGACCTAACAGGTCACCTTTCTGAAGACCAGGTGGTTGAAGACCAGGTGGTTGAAGACTAGGTGGTTGAAGACCAGGTGGTTGAAGACCAGGTGGTTGACCTAACAGGTCACCTTTCTGAAGACCAGGTGGTTGAAGACCAGGTGGTTGAAGACTAGGTGGTTGAAGACCAGGTGGTTGAAGACCAGGTGGTTGACCTAACAGGTCACCTTTCTGAAGACCAGGTGGTTGAAGACCAGGTGGTTGACCTAACAGGTCACCTTTCTGAAGACCAGGTGGTTGAAGACCAGGTGGTTGACCTAACAGGTCACCTTTCTGAAGACCAGGTGGTTGAAGACCAGGTGGTTGAAGACCAGGTGGTTGAAGACCAGGTGATTGACCTAACAGGCCATCTTTCTGCCATCATCTCTCTACTGTAATGCTAATAATGTACAGTATGAGCCTGTGTTATTTTACTAGAGCCTGTGTTATTTTAGAGCCTGTGTTATTTTACTAGAGTGTAGATCTATGGAAGTGCCTGTGTGTAAAATACAGTGCCTTGCGAAAGTATTCGGCCCCCTTGAACTTTGCGACCTTTTGACACATTTCAGGCTTCAAACATAAAGATATAAAACTGTATTTTTTGTGAAGAATCAACAACAAGTGGGACACAATCATGAAGTGGAACGACATTTATTGGATATTTCAAACTTTTTTAACAAATCAAAAACTGAAAAATTGGGCGTGCAAAATTATTCAGCCCCCTTAAGTTAATACTTTGTAGCGCCACCTTTTGCTGCGATTACAGCTGTAAGTCGCTTGGGGTATGTCTCTATCAGTTTTGCACATCGAGAGACTGAATGTTTTTCCCATTCCTCCTTGCAAAACAGCTCGAGCTCAGTGAGGAACAGCAGTTTTCAGTTCTTTCCACAGATTCTCGATTGGATTCAGGTCTGGACTTTGACTTGGCCATTCTAACACCTGGATATGTTTATTTTTGAACCATTCCATTGTAGATTTTGCTTTATGTTTTGGATCATTGTCTTGTTGGAAGACAAATCTCCGTCCCAGTCTCAGGTCTTTTGCAGACTCCATCAGGTTTTCTTCCAGAATGGTCCTGTATTTGGCTCCATCCATCTTCCCATCAATTTTAACCATCTTCCCTGTCCCTGCTGAAGAAAAGCAGGCCCAAACCATGATGCTGCCACCACCATGTTTGACAGTGGGGATGGTGTGTTCAGCTGTGTTGCTTTTACGCCAAACATAACGTTTTGCATTGTTGCCAAAAAGTTCAATTTTGGTTTCATCTGACCAGAGCACCTTCTTCCACATGTTTGGTGTGTCTCCCAGGTGGCTTGTGGCAAACTTTAAACAACACTTTTTATGGATATCTTTAAGAAATGGCTTTCTTCTTGCCACTCTTCCATAAAGGCCAGATTTGTGCAATATACGACTGATTGTTGTCCTAAGGACAGAGTCTCCCACCTCAGCTGTAGATCTCTGCAGTTCATCCAGAGTGATCATGGGCCTCTTGGCTGCATCTCTGATCAGTCTTCTCCTTGTATGAGCTGAAAGTTTAGAGGGACGGCCAGGTCTTGGTAGATTTGCAGTGGTCTGATACTCCTTCCATTTCGATATTATCGCTTGCACAGTGCTCCTTGGGATGTTTAAAGCTTGGGAAATCTTTTGTATCCAAATCCGGCTTTAAACTTCTTCACAACAGTATCTCGGACCTGCCTGGTGTGTTCCTTGTTCTTCATGATGCTCTCTGCGCTTTTAACGGACCTCTGAGACTATCACAGTGCAGGTGCATTTATACGGAGACTTGATTACACACAGGTGGATTGTATTTATCATCATTAGTCATTTAGGTCAACATTGGATCATTCAGAGATCCTCACTGAACTTCTGGAGAGAGTTTGCTGCACTGAAAGTAAAGGGGCTGAATAATTTTGCACGCCCAATTTTTCAGTTTTTGATTTGTTAAAAAAGTTTGAAATATCCAATAAATGTCGTTCCACTTCATGATTGTGTCCCACTTGTTGTTGATTCTTCACAAAAAAATACAGTTTTATATCTTTATGTTTGAAGCCTGAAATGTGGCAAAAGGTAGCAAAGTTCAAGGGGGCCGAATACTTTCGCAAGGCACTGTATGTATATATATATATATATATATTTTTAAAGGAGTTCAGGTCAAGGTAATAGGATAACCAGTTCCTTATGAATGATCTTTATGTTGTAATGGACCAGGTACATACAGATGTTATCGGTCTAATGATGCTAATTGTGCTTATGGTTTATGCATGAGTTCCCAAACACACCACACCTGCAATACCATGGATATAAAAACACAAGGGGGGGGGATTACACACAGGAATAACCTTTACCTGAACCAATAAGCAGAGCTGACCAAACAGAAAACACTGACTGTGGAAGTAACGCCTGCTGATATATAATAACAATAATGACGTTTCTTCTGTTTTGTTGTATTTGATTTGTTCAGGTAGAACGTATCAAACCTGTAAACATAGAGCTGGGGCTCTGGGTCATCTGGTCTGTATTGGCTGTAATCCCAAATGGCACCCTATCCCCTACGTAGTGCCACGTTTGTGCACGGTTTGTTCATGGGGGTTTCCTAATTGCGAGGGGAGGTCATACATTTAGAGTGGCCTGCAGAGCTGCAGTGGAAGGCTTTAATGGGCTGCACCTGCAGTCTGGCTGAGGGTGTGTGTGTCTGGGCTCGTGTGTGGATGTTTTTTCCAGAGCGAAGGAGCATCTATGGGAAGGATGAATTCTGGAGAGAGGAAAGAGAGAGAGAGGGGGGGGGGGGAGAGCCCAGAGTCACCTTGTATCAGGGCAGCACTGAGGGGGTGACCCAGAACAGGACAGACAGAAATAGCAGTGACTCTCAGAGAGAGATCTGACTAACTGACAAAGGTAAATAGATGTTTACCACTGGTTTTATACTTGGTGTAGCGACACGTCTGTATACAATTAGAATGCGGCAACTGTCAAAACTACATCTAATCAATACTACATTAAATTAATACTCCATTTAATCAGTACTCCATTTAATCAATACTCAATTTAATCAGTACTCCATTTAATCAGTACTCCATTTAATCAATACTCCATTTAATCAATACTCCATTTAATCAGTACTCCATTTAATCAGTACTCCATTTAATCAATACTCCATTTAATCAATGCTCCATTTAATCAATACTCCATTTAATCAATACTCCATTTAATCAATACTCCATTTAATCAGTACTCCATTTAATCAGTACTCCATTTAATCAATACTCCATTTAATCAATACTCCATTTAATCAATACTCTGGTTGACTGTCTGTGGACCGCCGCTGCGACTGTTGTCATGGTTACCTGACTGCGACAGCAACGAGACAGAAGTTTCTAAATTCTCTGGGTAGACTGCCCTGGATTTTATTTCGTCACAATAAGCTATTTTTTGTAACTACCACGTCATTAATTAATTAAATTAAATATTAAATTAAATTAAATAATTATCTTTGTTGTGAGTTTATTTATTATCAATAATTAATGAAAATATGCTTAAGATAAGGTGTTGAAAGTTGGGGTTAGCTGCCTAGCTTGCTAGGTTGAAATATACTCAATACATTTTTAAACGGGATTTATTTGTGTAAAAATGCAGCCTGTAGTTTTTTTTTATTCATACGTTTTCACAATGTCAACGACATGTTTGATGTCGGAGGACAATAGCCTGTTCATGATGAGAGAGAGAGAGAGAGACAGAGAGAGACAGATTTTAAATGTGATTTTATTAAGAACCCTATTAGCTGAGAGACAGTGACAGAGACAGAGACAGAGACAGAGACAGAGACAGAGACAGAGACAGAGAGAGAGAGAGAGAGAGAGAGAGAGAGGTGTCAAAAATAAATACAAAAATATAGCATTGTATTTGATCAACAACAAAAAAATTGAACAATTTGCTAAGAATTGAGGAGGGGAGATGGGGAGGGGAGGGGAGATGGGGAGATGGGGAGGGGAGAGGGAGTTGACGACAGGTCATGTCAGTCTCTCCTACTCAAACACCTGAGAGAGAAGAGCTTTTCTGAAGCTGACAACACTCTGCATTAAATGGGCCATTGAATAGGTGTCAGCAGAGCAAACACATTGAATAAGTGTCGGCAGAGCAGACTCCTGTGGGCCACTGGAGCTCCTCTCTGACAGGTCGCTAAGTGGATCGTTTTAATGCTCATCCAATCCACGGGGGGAGAAGTCGTGGATGGGAATGTAGTGGCGAGACTAGGCACCAGTTGTAGCTTCCGCTTCAGAGCAGTCACTGTCAGTCAACAATGTTGATTTGCTGTGACGTTGGGAGAGAGTCTCATACAGGTGTCCGTGGATACCCCACAAGCTGGCGTCAAAGCTGTACCTAGGAACCTGTCTCCGTACGCACAGCTAGTGTTGGTGTTGCATAATATTTCTCTCTATAAATATCTACAAATCCTATATAATGTCACACTGACGATTCAAAGAGACCTGGACTGAGATATTACCAACCATCTCTACACCAGAGCAAACCACAACCATCTCTACACCAGAGTAAACCACAACCATCTCTACACCAGAGCAAACCACAACCAGATCCACACCTGGTCTGAGGCATTAACAACCGTCTCTACACCAGAGTAAACCAGATCCACACCTGGTCTGAGGCATTAACAACCGTCTCTACACGGTGTACACATATTTCCTGTGATTAATGCTGGGAACAGTGCAAGAATGTGTTAGCATATTAATTTATAATGCCCTGGTTCACTGTCTGAAATATTTTGCTGGAGGTTGAAGAATGAGAGAGAGAGAGAGAGAGAGAGAAAAAGAGAGAGGGAGGGAGAGAGAGAGAGGGAGAGAGGAAATATTGTATTTTTCTCATGTCTAATCTATTTGTATTTCCACTTCCTCTGTGGAGAGGCTGGGATTGGCTGTGTCCTGTGTGTATCCGTGGTGACTGGGGCGCTGGTGTCTGAAATAGTCAGTCCCCTCATCCATCTCCAACCCAGAGCAGAGCTGGCCAACCAGCCACATCCAACCACAGCCAACTGCAGCTCACTACAGGGAGGGTTATGGAGAAAACAGATGCAGAAATCTGAGGTGCTGCTGCTTCCATCGCTCTGTATAATCAGCAGTGATTAAAGGGATGGACACTTCTGCTGAGCACTGGAGTAACACTGGAGGACTGCTGTGGCAGCTGTGTGGGTTAGTGGTAGTAGTGTAGACTAGTTAACCTAAATCCCTGTGTGGGTTAGTGGTAGTAGTGTAGACTAGTTACCTGATTCCCTGTGTGGGTTAGTGGTAGTAGTGTAGACTAGTTAACCTAAATCCCTGTGTGGGTTAGTGGTAGTAGTGTAGACTAGTTAACCTAAATCCCTGTGTGGGTTAGTGGTAGTAGTGTAGGCTAGTTAACCTAAATCCCCGTGTGGGTTAGTGGTAGTAGTGTAGACTAGTTAACCTAAATCCCTGTGTGGGTTAGTGGTAGTAGTGTAGGCTAGTTAACCTAAATCCCTGTGTGGGTTAGTGGTAGTAGTGTAGACTAGTTAACCTAAATCCCTGTGTGAGTTACTGGTAGTTGTGTAGACTAGTCTACCTGATTCCTTGTTTCTCTTCAAACTCTTTCTCTATTTCAGTCTGCCTTTCTCTCTGATACTTGTTTTACTACCTGTTGTAGACACTACCAGTGGTGTAAAGTACTTAAGTAAAAAATAATTTTAAGTTCTACTTAAGTAGTTTTTTTGGGTATCTGTAATTTACAATTTATATTTTTGACAACTTTTCCTTTTCCTTCACTACATTCCTTAAGAAAATTATGTACTTTTTATTCCCTACATTTTCCCTGACACCCAAAAGAACTCATTGGATTTTGAATGCTTAGCAGGACAGGAAAATGGTACAATTCACACACTTATCAAGAGAACATCCCTGATCCTCCCTACTGCCTCTGATCTGGAGGACTCACTAAACAGAGAACATTCCTGGTCATCCCTACTGCCTCTGATCTGGAGGACTCACTAAACAGAGAACATCCCTGGTCATCCCTACTGCCTCTGATCTGGAGGACTCACTAAACAGAGAACATCCCTGGTCATCTCTACTGCCTCTGATCTGGAGGACTCACTAAACAGAGAACATCCCTGGTCATCTCTACTGCCTCTGATCTGGAGGACTCACTAAACAGAGAACATCCCTGGTCATCCCTACTGCCTCTGATCTGGAGGACTCACTAAACAGAGAACATCCCTGGTCATCCCTACTGCCTCTGATCAGGAGGACTCACTAAACAGAGAACATTCCTGGTCATCCCTACTGTCTCTGATCTGGAGGACTCACTAAACAGAGAACATCCCTGATCATCCCTACTGCCTCTGATCTGGAGGACTCACTAAACAGAGAACATCCCTGGTCATCCCTACTGCCTCTGATCTGGAGGACTCACTAAACAGAGAACATCCCTGGTCATCCCTACTGCCTCTGATCTGGTGGACTCACTAAACAGAGAACATCCCTGGTCATCCCTACTGCCTCTGATCTGGAGGACTCACTAAACAGAGAACATCCCTGGTCATCCCTACTGCCTCTGATCTGGAGGACTCACTAAACAGAGAACATCCCTGGTCATCCCTACTGCCTCTGATCTGGAGGACTCACTAAACAGAGAACATCCCTGGTCATCCCTACTGGCTCTGATCTGGAGGACTCACTAAACAGAGAACATCCCTGGTCGTCCCTACTGCCTCTGATCTGGTGGACTCACTAAACAGAGAACATCCCTGGTCATCCCTACTGCCTCTGATCTGGTGGACTCACTAAACAGAGAACATCCCTGGTCATCCCTACTGCCTCTGATCTGGAGGACTCACTAAACAGAGAACATCCCTGGTCGTCCCTACTACCTCTGATCTGTAGGACTCACTAAACAGAGAACATCCCTGGTCATCCCTACTGTCTCTGATCTGGAGGACTCACTAAACAGAGAACATCCCTGGTCATCCCTACTGTCTCTGATCTGGAGGACTCACTAAACAGAGAACATCCCTGGTCGTCCCTACTGCCTCTGATCTGGAGGACTCACTAAACAGAGAACATCCCTGGTCATCCCTACTGTCTCTGATCTGGAGGACTCACTAAACAGAGAACATCCCTGGTCGTCCCTACTACCTCTGATCTGGAGGACTCACTAAACAGAGAACATCCCTGGTCGTCCCTACTACCTCTGATCTGGAGGACTCACTAAACAGAGAACATCCCTGGTCATCCCTACTGTCTCTGATCTGGAGGACTCACTAAACAGAGAACATCCCTGGTCATCCCTACTGCCTCTGATCTGGAGGACTCACTAAACAGAGAACATCCCTGGTCGTCCCTACTACCTCTGATCTGGAGGACTCACTAAACAGAGAACATCCCTGGTCATCCCTACTGTCTCTGATCTGGAGGACTCACTAAACAGAGAACATCCCTGGTCATCCCTACTGCCTCTGATCTGGAGGACTCACTAAACAGAGAACATCCCTGGTCATCCCTACTGCCTCTGATCTGGAGGACTCACTAAACAGAGAACATCCCTGGTCATCCCTACTGCCTCTGATCTGGAGGACTCACTAAACAGAGAACATCCCTGGTCATCCCTACTGCCTCTGATCTGGAGGACTCACTAAACAGAGAACATCCCTGGTCATCCCTACTGCCTCTGATCTGGAGGACTCACTAAACAGAGAACATCCCTGGTCATCTCTACTGCCTCTGATCTGGAGGACTCACTAAACAGAGAACATCCCTGGTCATCCCTACTGCCTCTGATCTGGAGGACTCACTAAACAGAGAACATCCCTGGTCATCCCTACTGCCTCTGATCTGGAGGACTCACTAAACAGAGAACATCCCTGGTCATCCCTACTGCCTCTGATCTGGCAGACTCACTAAACAGAGAACATCCCTGGTCATCCCTACTCCCTCTGAGCTGGAGGACTCACTAAACAGAGAACATCCCTGGTCATCCCTACTGCCTCTGATCTGGAGGACTCACTAAACAGAGAACATCCCTGGTCATCCCTACTGCCTCTGATCTGGTGGACTCACTAAACAGAGAACATTCCTGGTCATCCCTACTGTCTCTGATCTGGAGGACTCACTAAACAGAGAACATCCCTGGTCATCCCTACTACCTCTGATCTGGTGGACTCACTAAACAGAGAACATCCCTGGTCAACCCTACTGCCTCTGATCTGGAGGACTCACTAAACAGAGAACATCCCTGGTCATCCCTACTGCCTCTGATCTGGAGGACTCACTAAACAGAGAACATCCCTGATCATCCCTACTGTCTCTGATCTGGAGGACTCACTAAACAGAGAACATCCCTGATCATCCCTACTGCCTCTGATCTGGAGGACTCACTAAACAGAGAACATCCCTGGTCATCCCTACTGCCTCTGATCTGGTGGACTCACTAAACACAAATGCTTTGTTTTTAAATGATGTCTGAGTGTTGGCGTGTGACCCTGGCTATCAGTAAATAAAAAAATAAAAAATTGTGCCGTCTGGTTTGTAAGGAATATGAATGATTTATACTTTTACTTTTGATACTTAAGTATATTTAAAACCAAATACTTTTAGACTTTTACTCAAGTAGTATTTTACTAGGTGACTTTCACATTTACTTGAGTCATTTAGACATTATTACCTGTTGTTGTAGGCATTATTACCTGTTGTTGTAGACATTACTACCTGTTGTTGTAGACATTATTACCTGTTGTTGTAGACATTATTACCTGTTGTTGTAGACATTATTACCTGTTGTTGTAGACATTATTACCTGTTGTTGTAGACATTATTACCTGTTGTTGTAGACATTATTACCTGTTGTTGTAGACATTATTACCTGTTGTTGTAGACATTATTACCTGTTGTTGTAGACATTATTACCTGTTGTTGTAGACATTATTACCTGTTGTTGTAGACATTATTACCTGTTGTTGTAGACATTACTACCTGTTGTTGTAGACATTACTACCTGTTGTTGTAGACATTATTACCTCTTGTTGTAGACATTATTACCTCTTGTTGTAGACATTATTACCTGTTGTTATAGACATTACTACCTGTTGTTGTAGACATTACTACCTGTTGTTGTAGACATTATTACCTGTTGTTGTAGACATTATTACCTCTTGTTGTAGACATTACTACCTGTTGTTGTAGACATTACTACCTGTTGTTGTAGACATTATTACCTGTTGTTGTAGACATTATTACCTCTTGTTGTAGACATTATTACCTGTTGTTATAGACATTACTACTTGTTGTTGTAGACATTATTACCTGTTGTTTTAGACATTATTACCTGTTGTTGTAGACATTACTACCTGTTGTTGTAGACATTACTACCTGTTGTTGTAGACATTAGTACCTGTTGTTTTAGACATTATTTCCTGTTGTTGTAGACATTATTACCTGTTGTTGTAGACATTATTACCTCTTGTTGTAGACACCATTACCTGTTGTTGTAGACATTATTACCTGTTGTTTCCAGTCTCTCTTCGTCTAATATCCCATTATTAAAACATCTGATTAAAACGCTTGAGTTTTCATAAGGAACATACATCTTCTCAGTCCACGACGTTACGAGGGTAGATGAACTGAACTGAAGGTTGATTAGAATTATAGACAGATAGAAGATATTTTGCTTTGTGCTAAAAGTCTCCCAGACTTTCTCTCTGTATTTCATTAATTTACACAACCACTGTATAGTTGTTGTCATTTATTTCTCATAACATTATTAAAAAAATGCAAATAAAATGCAATTACACGTTTATCATCGATATTACTGTCACCAGTATTTTGGCATCGTCCCCTTGCTAAAGAGGAGCCCTTCAAAGCGTTCGCCATCGGGCTCTCTCCGCAAGATAACACATTTTCCCTTGCAGATCTAATTACTCAAAATATTTTCAGGAAAATAACTATAAATGTCCTGCATTTCACGCAGTACCAAATGGAAATAAACGCGTGCATTAACAGTCTACTCTATTAGCTCGTTGATTGATCGATATCTGGAGTGTGAGGAGCTATTTGTAGAATAGAAATAGCACCTATATTCTAGTCACTTTCAAGCACAACAATATACTCAACAATGTACACAACAATACACACAACAATATACTCAACAATATACTCAAAAATATACACAACAATATACTCAACAATGTACACAACAATGTACTCAACAATACACACAACAATATACTCAACAATGTACACAACAATACACAACAATATACACAACAATATACTCAACAATGTACACAACAATATACAATATACACAACAATATACATAACAATATACTCAACAATATACACAACAATATACACAACAATATACTCAACAATATACTCAACAATATACTCAACAATATACTCAACAATGTACACAACAATATACACAACAATATACACAACAATATACTCAACAATATACAATATACACAACAATATGCACAACAATATACTCAACAATATACTCAATGTACACAACAATATACACAACAATGTACACAACAATATACAATATACACAACAATATACTCAACAATATACAATATACACAACAATATACACAACAATGTACACAACAATGTACACAACAATATACAATATACACAACAATATACTCAACAATATACAATATACACAACAATATACAATATACACAACAATATACTCAACAATATACAATATACACAACAATATACACAACAATATACTCAACAATATACACAACAATATACTCAACAATATACAATATACACAACAATATACAATATACACAACAATATACTCAACAATATACAATGTACACAACAATATACACAACAATATACACAACAATATACACAACAACATACTCAACAACGTACACAACAATGTACACAACAATGTATGCAACAATGTACACAACAATGTACACAACAATGTACACAACAATATACAAAATACACAACAATATACTCAACAATATACAATATACACAACAATATACAATATACACAATATACACAACAATATACTCAACAATGTACACAACAATATACACAACAACATACTCAACAACGTACACAACAATGTACACAACAATGTACACAACAATATACTCAACAATATACAATATACACAACAATATACTCAACAACGTACACAACAATGTACACAACAATATACTCAACAACGTACACAACAATGTACACAACAATGTACACAACAATGTACTCAACAATGTACACAACAATATACACAACAACATACTCAACAAGGTACACAACAATGTACACAACAATGTACACAACAATGTACACAACAATATACACAACAATGTACACAACAACGTACACAACAATGTACACAACAACGTACACAACAATGTACACAACAATATACACAACAATGTACACAACAACGTACACAACAATGTACACAACAATGTACACAACAATATACACAACAATGTAAACAACAATGTACTCAACAATGTACACAACAATATACACAACAATGTACACAACAATGTACACAACAATGTACACAACAATATACAATATACACAACAATATACTCAACAATATACAATATACACAACAACATACTCAACAACGTACACAACAATGTACACAACAATGTACACAACAATGTACACAACAATATACAATATACACAACAATATACTCAACAATATACAATATACACAACAATATACTCAACAACGTACTCAACAATATACAATATACACAACAATGTACACAACAACGTACACAACAATGTACACAACAATATACACAACAACATACTCAACAACGTACACAACAATGTACACAACAATGTACACAACAATGTACACAACAATATACACAACAACATACTCAACAAGGTACACAACAATGTACACAACAATGTACACAACAATATACACAACAATGTACACAACAACGTACACAACAATGTACACAACAATATACACAACAATGTACACAACAACGTACACAACAATGTACACAACAATGTACACAACAATATACACAACAATGTAAACAACAATGTACTCAACAATGTACACAACAATATACACAACAATGTACACAACAATGTACACAACAATGTACACAACAATATACAATATACACAACAATATACTCAACAATATACAATATACACAACAACATACTCAACAACGTACACAACAATGTACACAACAATGTACACAACAATGTACACAACAATATACAATATACACAACAATATACTCAACAATATACAATATACACAACAATATACTCAACAACGTACTCAACAATATACAATATACACAACAATGTACACAACAATGTACACAACAATGTACAATATACACAACAATATACACAACAATATACTCAATAATATACAATATACACAACAATATACTCAACAACGTACTCAATAATATACAATATACACAACAATATACACAACAATGTACACAACAATATACTCAACAATGTACACAACAATATACAATATACACAACAATGTACACAACAATGTACACAAATGTATACGACAACATACAATATACACAACAATATACACAACAATATACTCAACAATGTACACAACAATATACAATATACACAACAATGTACACAACAATGTACACAAATGTACACGACAACATACAATATACACAACAATATACACAACAATATACTCAACAATGTACACAACAATACACAACAATATACTCAACAATGTACACAACAATGTACACAACAATGTACTCAACAATATACAATATACAATATACACAACAATATACTCAACAATGTACTCAACAATATACAATATACAATATACACAACAATATACTCAACAATATACACAACAATATACTCAACAATATACTCAACAATATACAATGTACACAACAATGTACACAACAATATATACAACAATATGCACAACAATATACACAACAATATACACAACAATATACAATATACACAACAATATACACAACAATATACACAACAATATACAATATACACAACAATATACTCAACAATGTACACAACAATATACACAACAATATACAATATACACAACAATATACAATATACACAACAATATACTCAACAATATACAATATACACAACAATATACACAACAATATACAATATACACAACAATATACTCAACAATGTACTCAACAATATACAATATACAATATACACAACAATATACTCAACAATATACACAACAATATACTCAACAATATACTCAACAATATACAATGTACACAACAATGTACACAACAATGTACACAACAATATACTCAACAATATACAATGTACACAACAATGTACACAACAATATATACAACAATATACACAACAATATACACAACAATATACTCAGCAATATACAATATACACAACAATATACTCAACAATGTACACAACAATATACTCAACAATGTACACAACAATATACACAACAATATACTCAACAATATACAATATACACAACAATATACACAACAATGTACACAACAATATACACAACAATGTACACAACAATATACACAATAATATACACAACAATATACAATATACACAACAATATACAATATACACAACAATATACAATATACACAACAATATACAATATACACAACAATATACACAAAAATGTACACAACAATATACTCCTCTACTTGTTGGTCAGCATCTCACACTGGGGAAATGATCCTGCTAAATGGTGGATAAACAACAGAACATCTCAGGGTTATACACTGCTATTTCCTCATCTGAAAGCACAAAGGTGTATGAAATGGAAATTACTATAACTTTACATAGTGATATGTCAGACTGCTTCAGGCATGACTATAACTTTACATAGTGATATGTCAGACTGCTTCAGGCATGACTATAACTTTACATAGTGATATGTCAGACTGCTTTAGGCATGACTATAACTTTACATAGTGATATGTCAGACTGTTTCAGGTTTGACTATAACTTTACATAGTGATATGTCAGACTGTGTCAGGTTTGACTATAACTTTACATAGTGATATGTCAGACTGTTTCAGGTATGACTATAACTTTACATAGTGATATGTCAGACTGTTTCAGGCTTGACTATAACTTTACATAGTGATATGTCAGACTGTTTCAGGTTTGACTATAACTTTACATAGTGATATGTCAGACTGCTTCAGGCATGACTATAACTTTACATAGTGATATGTCAGACTGCTTCAGGCATGACTATAACTTTACATAGTGATATGTCAGACTGTTTCAGGTTTGACTATAACTTTACATAGTGATATGTCAGACTGTTTCAGGCTTGACTATAACTTTACATAGTGATATGTCAGACGGTTTCAGGTTTGACTATAACTTTACATAGTGATATGTCAGACTGTTTCAGGTTTGACTATAACATTACATAGTGATATGTCAGACTGTTTCAGGTTTGACTATAACTTTACATAGTGATATGTCAGACTGTTTCAGGTTTGACTATAACTTTACATAGTGATGTGTCAGACTGTTTCAGGCTTGACTATAACTTTACATAGTGATATGTCAGACTGTTTCAGGCATGACTATAACATTACATAGTGATATGTCAGACTGTTTCAGGCATGACTATAACATTACATAGTGATATGTCAGACTGTTTCAGGTTTGACTATACCTATATACAGTGATACAGTGCATTCGAAAAGTATTCAGACCACTTGACTTTTTCACATTTGGTTACTTTACAGTCCATTTCTAAAATCTATCAAAATGTTTTTTTTCCTTCATCGATCTACACACAAAACCCCCTAAGGACAAAGGAAAAACAGTTAAATCATTAAATAATTGTTTCAAACTAATTTAAAATAAAAGATCAGATATATCAAATTTACATAAGTTTTCAGACCCTTGCATAAAGACCATCAAGGACCACAACCACCCGAGCCACTGCCTGTTCACCCCGCTATCATCCAGAAGGCGAGGTCAGTACAGGTGCATCAAAGCTGGGACCAAGAGACTGAAAAACAGCTTCTATCTCAAGGCCATCAGACTGTTTAAAAAAAAAGAAAACCTTTGGCAGCGATTACAGCCTCTTGTTTTCTTGGGTATGACGCTACAAGCCTGGCACACCTTTATTTGGGGAGTTTCTCCCATTCTTCTCTACAGATCCTCTTAAGCTCTGTCAGGTTGGATGGGGAGCGTCACTGCACAGCTATTTTCAGGTCTCTCCAGAGATGTTAGATCGGGTTCAAGTCCGGGCTCTGGCTAGGCCACTCAAGGACATTCAGAGACTTGTCCCGAAGCCACTCCTGTGCTGTCTTGGCTGTGTGCTTAGGGTCGTTGTCCTGTTGGAAGGTGAACCTTCCTGAGCGCTCTGGAGCAGGTTTTCATCAAGGATCTCAAGTACTTTGCTCTGTTCATCATTCACTCGATCCTGATTAGTCTCCCAGTCCCTGACGCTGAAAAACATACCCAAAAATTCTACAATTCTTTAATTTAAGAATGCTGGAGGCCAACGTGTTCTTGGGGACCTTCAATGCGGCCAACATTTTTTGATACCCTTCCCCAGATCTGTGCCACGACACAAACATGTCTCGGAGCTCTACAGACAATTCTTTTGACCCCATGGCTTGGTTTTTGCTCTGACATGCACTGTCAACTGTGGGACCTTTTATAGACAGGTGTGTGCCTTTCCAAATCATGTCTAATTAATTGCATTTACCACAGGTGGACTCCAATCAAGTTGTAGAAACATCTCAAGGACGATCAATGGAAACAGGATGCACCTGCGCTCAATTTTGAGTCTCATAGCAAAGGGTCTGAATACTTATTTAAATAAGGTGTTTCAGTTTTTACACATTTGCAAATACATTTAAAAACCTGTTTTTGCCTCGTCATTATGGGGTATTGTGATGTCATTATGGGGTATTGTGATGTCATTATGGGGTATTGTGATGTCATTATGGGGTATTGTGATGTATTTTGCATGTAGATTGATGAGGATTTTAAAAAACGTAATCCGTTTTAGAATACTGCTGTAAAAGTCAAAGAGGTCTGAATACCTTTCGAATGTACCGTCTGTCAGACAGTTTCAGGCTTCACTAACTTTCATCAGACTGTTTCATCAGGATACTGACTTTCATCAGTTACGGTATTTTTGATTTATGTTGAAGCAGAAATGTGGATCTCACAACTCAGGAAAAAAAACAATTTATAATACAATTTCTTTACCTGATAAAACAAAGTGTATGACATGGAAATTACTATGTCTTTATATGGTAACATGTCAGACTGTTGTCAGCTTGTTTCAGGCTTGACTATATCTTTATGTAGTGATCATGGGCATTAATAAGGAGTTGGTCCCCCCTTTGCTGCTATAACAGACTCCAGTCTTCTGGGAAGACTTTCCACTAGATGTTGGAACATTGCTGCAGGGACTTGCTTCCATTCAGCCACAAGAGTATTAGTGATGTTGGGCGATTAGGGCTGGCTCGCATTCGGCATTCCAATTCATCCCGAAGGTTTTTGATGGGGTTGAGGTCAGGGCTCTGTGCAGACCAGTCAAGTTCTTCCACACTGATCTCGACAAACCATTTCTGTATGAACCTCGCTTTGTGCGTGGGGACATTGTCATGCTGAAACAGGAAAGGGCCTTCCCCAAACTGTTGGCACAAAGTTAGAAGCACAAAGTCGTCTAGAATGTTATCGAATGCTGTAGCGTTAAGATTCCCCTTCACTGGAAATAGGGGGCCCGAACCATGAAAAACAGCCCCAGACCATTATTCCTCATCCACCAAACTTTACAGTTGGCACTATGCATTGGGGCAGGTAGCGTTCTCCTGGAATCTGCTAAACCCAGGTAGTCTGTCGGACTGACACAGAGAACCCTTTTTCGCTTGGAATTGCGCATGGTGATCTTAGGCTCGTGTGCGACTGCTCGGCCATGGAAACCCATTTCATGACACTCCCGACGAACAGTTCTTGTGCTGACGTTGCTTCCAGAGGCAGTTTGGATCTCTGTAGTGAGGGTTGCACCCAAGGACAGACGCGCTTCAGTGCCGTTCTTTGGGTTATATTACAAAACAGCATGTAAAATACATTTCTAGTTCATGTTGAACTCAATGTGAACGACTCCAGGATTTGGGGTTTGGGGTTATTGGAGTCACTCCTGCTATCGGAGTCATTTTGGAGTCGAGTCTCTCAACATCAGAGTGTGTGCATGTACGACTGAGGAACATGGAGCCATCTGACATTCTCTACTTACCAAAATATTCAAGGCAACAAAACATTTTTTTTAACTACACATCTAGAGATTAATTGGCCCAAGGGGTTGTTGATCCATTCATGTAATTTATTATTAGATTTTTTTTAAAGCCAAATGCTACTTCTGAACTAATTTAGTCTTTCCTAAACACACACATACATCCTCCACACACACGAAAGAGAGACAGAGAGGAGAGGTCATGAGCAGATGAGCTCCTGCATTTTTCAGCATGTTCTTAAAACAAGATAGATTTAGAGTTAGATCAACTTAGATTTTTTGTTGTTGTAGAGGATGCTAGCCCTCTACAACATAACATTCACTCCAAATCAAAACTCAAAACCTACAACCTGATTTTGGACGGGATTACAGAATCACCTGGAAGGCTTACAACTACCAAAGATCATTATTCCAACGAGATACAGGAAATGCTCTGGTAAACAACAGAAACCTGAAAACACCGTCCAACCTGGAACTGAGTGAGTCATGTTTAGTCTAAAGCTATATTTTATTTCCAAAAGCCAAGAAGAAAAATACACTACATTACTTTATAAGGACTGAATGCTAAATGAAGGCTGCCAAGCTTGATTCAACTTCAATTAAAACTGACGTGTCAAGTGAGAAGTGTCAAAGCCCTTTAGCCCAACAATGGCAGGTGACTCGCACAGTCTACCCCAACCAAATGGAGAGGCCTTAGAAGCTGCCTCCCGCTGTTCAGAGGTAATTAAAATACAGCACCCTGTGTATGTAAAGAATGATAAGACATGAAAAGATCACAAAATGAAGCTCCTTATGGAAAATCAAGAGACACTTTTTTGCTGACTGTTATAAAAATGGGAACATCAGCAACCTCATCTTCCACACAGACCATCCCTTGGCACGGCACAGTGCTATATTAGCACACTACCCCTCTGTTAAAAGGGGGGTGGTGTTACTGAGGGGTGGAAACTCAGGATACTAGACAACGAGGACTCTCAGTCAGCAATCATAAATCTCTATAAGTCTGGAACAATCTTGGTACAGGGCAACCCCCAAACAGTTTCAGCTGGACTTTCACCCAATCAAAGAATTTGCTCAGCAGGAGAAGCCCCACCCCGAGCGGGTCAGACCAGACCTCTTCATTATATAACCCCACAGACGAGCAACCCCAAGAGGAAAGTCAACCTCCCAGCACAGATTACTACTAAATAAATTTAAATTAAATAAATAAATTAGAGACATTTACCCAGCTGGAGGTAAGGCAGCTGGAGCTGGAACAGCAGGTGATTACACTCCAGTCAGCACAGAACCAGACAACAGTCCAGCACAACAACACCCCCTTAACCAGACCCGGAGAGCTGGAGGTGGAAAGAGACATATCTGCACTCTGGACTGTGGTGAGACAACTTCAACAGGAGAAAAAGCAAGAGAAGGAGAAGAAGAGAGCACTAGAGGAGAGGATCAGACTGCTGGAGGAGAGGGTTAGGGGGATGGCGTGTGACAGAGAGGTGACCACCCCCGCAGAGAAGCCAGCAGAACCGCCCAGCTCAGCTCTCCGACAAAAGTCTCGACACCACAGCAGAACAGCCCACCCCAGACCCTGACCACGTCGAACATCACAGCGGGACAGACAAATGAAGAACCCCAAGCACAGGGGATCCCTCCCCCTCTGAGCACCCTCCATGTAAGCCACCCTGATAGCCCTCCTGACAACCTCCCCCCACACAAGACACAGATTGTTCTCCTTATGGACTCAAACAGGAAATATATACAAGAAAAGTTTTTCCACCAAAACACAGTGTGTCTAAACACTGGTGTCCAAACACCCAGCACGCCCTAGACATTCTTCGGCACCGACAGAGATGGCCGCCTCGCTTCGCGTTCCCAGGAAACTATGCAGTATTTCGTTTTTTTAGGTGTTATTTCTTGCATTGGTACCCCAGGTAATCTTAAGTTTCATTACATACAGTTGGGAGGAAATATTGGATGTAAGAGCAACGTCAACTCACCAACATTACGACCAGGAATACGACTTTCCCGAAGCGGATCCTCTGTTTTGCCCACCAACCAAGGACAATGTATCGGATCTCAGCCGGCGAACCAAAACAACGTTGCCGTAAAAGGGGCAGGCGAAGCGGTCTTCTGGTCAGGCTCCGTAGACGCGGACATTGCGAACCGCTCCCGAGCATACTACTCGCCAATGTCCAGTCTCTTGACAACAAGGTAGATGAAATCCGAGCAAGGGTAGCATTCCAGAGAGACATCAGAGACTGTAACGTTCTTTGCTTCACGGAAACATGGCTCACTCGAGACACGCTATCGGAGTCGGTACAGCCAGCTGGTTTCTTCACGCATCGCTCCGACAGAAACAAGCATCCATCTGGTAAGAAGAGGGGCGGGGGGGGGGGGGGGGGGGGGGGGGGGGGGGTATGCCTTATGATTAACGGAACGTGGTGTGATCATAACAACATACAGAAACTCAAGTCCTTCTGTTCACCCGACTTAGAATTCCTCCCAATCAAATGTCGACCGCATTGTCTACTAAGAGAATTCATTTGGATTATAATCACAGCCGCATATATTCCCCCCCAAGAAGATACATCAATGACCCTAAAATTCATTTGACTATGTAAACTGGAAACCACATATTCTGAGGCTGCATTCATTGTAGCTGGGGATTTTAACAAGGCTAATCTGAAAACAAGACTCCCTAAATTCTATCAGCATATAAATTGTGCTACCAGGGCTGGTAAAACCCTGGATCATTGTTATTCTAACTTTCGCGAGGCATATAAGGCCCTCCCCCGCCATCCTTTCGGAAAAGCTGACCACGACTCCATTTTGTTGCTCCCTGACTATAGATAGAGACTCAAATACGAATCTCCCACTCAGGTCTGTTCAACGCTGGTCCGACCAATCTGATTCCACGCTTCAAGATTGCTTCGATCACGTGGACTGGGATATGTTCCGCATTGCGTCAAACAACAAGATTGACGAATATGCTGATTCGGTGAGCGAGTTTATTAGCAAGTGCATCGGTGATGTCATACCCACAGCAACGATTAAAACATTCCCCAACCAGAAACCGTGGCTTGATGGCAGCATTCACGCAAAACTGAAAGCGCGAACCACTGCTTTTAATCAGGGCAAGGTGATTGGAAGCTATTCCCGCAAGGCAATCAAACAAGCTAAGCATCAGTATAGAGACAAAGTAGAGTCGCAATTCAACGGCTCAGACACAAGAGGTATGTGGCAGGGTCTACAGTCAATCACGGATTGGATTACAAAAAGAAAATCAGCCCCATCGCGGACCAGGATGTCTTGCTCCCAGACAGACTAAACAACTTCTTTGCTCGCTTTGAGGACAATACAGTGCCACTGACACGGCCCCCTACCAAAACCTGCGGACTCTCTTTCACTGCAGCCAGCGTGAGTAAAACATTTAAACGTGTTAACCCTCGCAAGGCTGCAGGCCCAGACGGCATCCCCAGCCGCGTCCTCAGAGCATGCGCAGACCAGCTGGCTGGTGTGTTTACGGACATATTCAATCAATCCTTATCCCAGTCTGCTGTTCCCACATGCTTCAAGAGGGCCACCATTGTTCCTGTTCCCAAGAAAGCTAAGGTAACTGAGCTAAACGACTACAGCCCCATAGCACTCACTTACGTCATCATGAAGTGCTTTGAGAGACTAGTCAAGGACCATATCACCTCCACCCTACCTGACACCCTATACCCACTCCAATTTGCTTACCGCCCCAATAGGTCCACAGACGACGCAATCGCAACCACACTGCACACTGCCCTAACCCATCTGGACAAGAGGAATACCTATGTGCAGCTCAGCATTTACTTGACAAAACGCGAGAACAAAAAGTATATTTGGTATTTGGTCATTTGGTCATAAAGAGGGACATTATCGAACAAAACAAACATTTATTGTCTAACATGGAGACCTGGGAGTGCCATCAGATGAAGATCATCAAAGGTAAGTGATTCATTTTAATGCTATTTCTGACTTTTGTGACACTGTCTTTGGCTGGAAAATGGCTGTATGGGATTCTGTGGCTAGGTGCAGACCTAACATAATCGCAAAGTGTGCTTTCTCCGTAAAGCCTTTTTGAAATCTGAGACAGCATTAAGGAGAAGTTTATCTTTATTCGTATGTTTAACACTTGTATCGTTTATCCATGTTTATAATGAGTATTTCTGTAATTTGATGTGGCTCTCTGCACTTTCACCGGATGTTTGTTCGAGACAATATATTTCTGACTATAACGCGCTAATGTAAACTGAGATTTTAGGATGTAAATATGAGCTTTATCGAACAAAACATACATGTATTGTGTAACATGAAGTCCTATGAATGCCATCTGATGAAGATCATCAAAGGTAAGTGATTCATTTTAATGCTATTTCTGACTTTTGTGACACTCTCTTTGGCTGGAAAATGGCTGTATGGTTTTCTGTGACTTGGCGCTGACCTAACATAATCGCATGGCATGCATTTCCTTTTTGAAATCGGACACCGTGGTTGGATTTAAAAGAAGTTTACCTTTAAAATGGTGTAAAATACGTGTATGTTTGAGAATTTTAATTATGGGATTTCTGTTGTTTTGAATTTGGCGCCCTGCAATTTCACTGGCTGTTGTCGAGGTGGGACACTTGTACCAGAGAGGTTCAGTTCCTTGGCGTACACATCAAGGACAAACTGAAATGGTCCACCCACACAGACAGCGTGGTGAAGAAGGCGCAGCAGCGCCTCTTCAACCTCAGGAGGCTGAAGAAATTCGTCACCAAAAGCAATCACAAACTTTTACAGATGCACAATCGAGAGCATGCTGTCGGGCTGTATCACCGCCTGGTACGGCAACTTCACCCTGCTATCATCCAGAAGGCGAGGTCAGTACAGGTGCATCAAAGCTGGGACAGAGAGACTGAAAAACAGCTTCTACCTCAAGGCCATCAGACTGTTAAACAGCCATCACTAACATTGAGTGGCTGCTGCCAACACACTGACACTGACTCAACTCCAGCCACTTTAATAATGGAAAATGTATGTAAAAAATGTATCACTAGCCACTTTAAACAATGTCACTTAATATAATGTTTACATACCCTACATTACTCATCTCATATGTGCAGTGCCTTGCGAAAGTATTCGGCCCCCTTAAACTTTGCGACCTTTTGCCACATTTCAGGCTTCAAACATAAAGATATAAAACTGTATTTTTTTGTGAAGAATCAACAACAAGTGGGACACAATCATGAAGTGGAACGACATTTATTGGATATTTCAAACTTTTTTAACAAATCAAAAACTGAAAAATTGGGCGTGCAAAATTATTCAGCCCCTTTACTTTCAGTGCAGCTCTCTCCAGAAGTTCAGTGAGGATATCTGAATGATCCAATGTTGACCTAAATGACTAATGATGATAAATACAATCCACCTGTGTGTAATCAAGTCTCCGTATAAATGCACCTGCACTGTGATAGTCTCAGAGGTCCGTTAAAAACACAGAGAGCATCATGAAGAACAAGGAACACACCAGGCAGGTCCGAGATACTGTTGTGAAGAAGTTTAAAGCCGGATTTGGATACAAAAAGATTTCCCAAGCTTTAAACATCCCAAGGAGCCCTGTGCAAGCGATAATATTGAAATGGAAGGAGTATCAGACCACTGCAAATCTACCAAGACCTGGCCGTCCCTCTAAACTTTCAGCTCATACAAGGAGAAGACTGATCAGAGATGCAGCCAAGAGGCCCATGATCACTCTGGATGAACTGCAGAGATCTACAGCTGAGGTGGGATACTCTGTCGATAGGACAACAATCAGTCGTATATTGCACAAATCTGGCCTTTATGGAAGAGTGGCAAGAAGAAAGCCATTTCTTAAAGATATCCATAAAAAGTGTTGTTTAAAGTTTGCCACAAGCCACCTGGGAGACACACCAAACATGTGGAAGAAGGTGCTCTGGTCAGATGAAACCAAAATTGAACTTTTTGGCAACAATGCGAAACGTTATGTTTGGCGTAAAAGCAACACAGCTCATCACCCTGAACACAATCCATCCCCACTGTCAAACATGGTGGTGGCAGCATCATGGTTTGGGCCTGCTTTTCTTCAGCAGGGACAGGGAAGATGGTTAAAATTGATGGGAAGATGGATGGAGAAAACCTGATGGAGTCTGCAAAAGACCTGAGACTGGGACGGAGATTTGTCTTCCAACAAGACAATGATCCAAAACATAAAGCAAAATCTACAATGGAATGGTTCAAAAATAAACATATCCAGGTGTTAGAATGGCCAAGTCAAAGTCCAGACCTGAATCCAATCGAGAATCTGTGGAAAGAACTGAAAACTGCTGTTCACAAATGCTCTCCATCCAACCTCACTGAGCTCGAGCTGTTTTGGGAAAAAATGTCAGTCTCTCGATGTGCAAAACTGATAGAGACATACCCCAAGCGACTTACAGCTGTAATCGCAGCAAAAGGTGGCGCTACAAAGTATTAACTTAAGGGGGCTGAATAATTTTGCACGCCCAATTTTTCAGTTTTTGATTTGTTAAAAAAGTTTGAAATATCCAATAAATGTCGTTCCACTTCATGATTGTGTCCCACTTGTTGTTGATTCTTCACAAAAAAATACAGTTTTATATTTTTATGTTTGAAGCCTGAAATGTGGCAAAAGGTGGCAAAGTTCAAGGGGGCCGAATACTTTCGCAAGGCACTGTATATACTGTACTCGATACCATCTACTTCATCTTGCCTATGCCGTTCTGTACCATCACTCATTCATATATCTTTATGTACATATTCTTCATCCCTTTACACTTGTGTGTATAAGGTAGTTGTGGAATTGTTAGGTTAGATTACTCGTTGGTTATTACTGCATTGTCGGAACTAGAAGCAAAAGCATTTCGCTACACTCGCATTAACATCTGCTAACCATGTGTATGTGACAATTTTTTTTAAATTTGATTTGAGAGCCAACTAGGGTCACCCAGCCACATAATAATACACACAGAAACAAACAACCTGAGAACACAGCAGGAAAGGGTGGCCACTCAAGGGAGTGATTGAAAACTCTTCTACTTTCCCCTGCTACCACGAAAAGCCTTCCACCCTGCTACCATACAGCGGGTAACGGGTAAATGCAAGTATTTGCCGTGACTGTGCCTCAAAATCAAGTGTTTTCCTGGCCCACCACTCCACCCTGGACTAGAACAACCTTTATGACCAGGCCCACCTATACAAGGCAGCAGGAACCTGGACAAGAAACATGTTATAGAGGAGACTGTCCCACTGGTTACCCTATAGGTTACAGAGAGCTGGTAGTCCCATCCACCAAACTACCAGGTGTGAAACAGGGAAGGGACTCAGGGGGTATGCTAATTTGGTATAGAGCAGACCTAACTCACTCTATTAAATTAGTCAAAACAGGAACATTTTACATTTGGCTAGAAATTCAAAAGGAAATAATCTTAACAGAGAAAATTGTCCTCCTGTGTGCTACTTATATCCCCCCACTAGAATCCCCATACTTTAATGAAGACAGCTTCTCCATCCTGGAGGGGGAAATCAATCATTTCCAGGCCCAGGGACATGTACTAGTCTGTGGCGACCTAAATGCCAGAACCGGACAAGAACCTGACACCCTCAGCACACAGGGGGACAACCACCTGAATGGAGGCGACAGCATTCCCTCCCACTTATGCCCCCCTAGGCACAACTATGACAACATAACCAACAAAAACGGGTCACAACTCCTGCAGCTCTGTCGCACGCTGGGTATGTACATAGTCAACGGTAGGCTTCGAGGGGACTCCGATGGTAGGACCACCTATAGCTCACCTCTTGGTGGTAGTAGTAGACTGTAGACTACTTGTATATATTTTTTTATTTAATCTTTATTTATACAGGTTTTTCTCATTGAGATAACGTCTCTTTTCCAAGAGAGACCTGGTCCAATAGCAGCAGGGGGAACAACGTTTCAGACAAAACAACTTACATACACTAACACAACATTAAACAAAACTATAAACACACACACAGTACAACAAAAACATTTTACATTAAAAAAAAACAAATGTTTTGACTAAAAACAGCTGACCTAAAGACAATTACACTCTTCTATGATATAGACATCGATGTTTAAACTCCACCAACGAAACTAGATCATCACATTTTAAAATGGTCAGGAGAGAATTCCAGGACCACGGAGCTGAGCAACTAAAACTATTTCTACCATGACCTGTTCTAATTCTTGGTTCTGTTAGAAGCAAATGAGAATGGGACCGTAATTGATATTTATTTACCGACCTGATTAACAAAGAACAGAGATAAAATGGCATTTTACCCAACATGGACTTATAAATCAGTGTATACCAGTGTTTAAGCCTACGCAAGGTCAATGACGACCAGCCAACAGCGCTGTAGAGATCACAATGATGTGTTAAATGTTTCTGATTTGTAATGAACCTGAGGGCTGCATGATACACTGAATCAAGTGCTCTCAGGGTCGTGGCTGAGGCCTGCATATATACAGTGCCTTGCGAAAGTATTCGGTCCCCTTGAACTTTGCGACCTTTTGCCACATTTCAGGCTTCAAACATAAAGATATAAAACTGTATTTTTTTGTGAAGAATCAACAACAAGTGGGACACAATCATGAAGTGGAACGACATTTATTGGATATTTCAAACTTTTTTAACAAATCAAAAACTGAAAAATTGGGCGTGCATATATATAACATCACTAAAATCTAAAACCACCAGTAATGTACATCGTACCAGCTCCTCCTCCGGAGAAAAACAAGCCTGATGCAATAAAACCCTTTTCTCAGTTTGAGTTCTGAATCTCAGCTT
>NC_092151.1:5797632-5800132 GCF_045791955.1 Oncorhynchus clarkii lewisi | reverse complement strand
TCAGGGCCTAAACTCATCAACCTATCAGTCAGCATGTAGAACATTCAGGGCCTAAACTCATCAACCTATCAGTCGGCATGTGGAACATTCAGGGCCTAAACTCATCAACCTATCAGTCAGCATGTGGAACATTCAGGGCCTAAACTCATCAACCTATCAGTCAGCATGTGGAACATTCAGGGCCTAAACTCATCAACCTATCAGTCAGCATGTGGAACATTCAGGGCCTAAACTCATCAACCTATCAGTTAGCATGTGGAACATTTAGGGCCTAAACTCATCAACCTATCAGTCAGCATGTGGAACATTCAGGGCCTAAACTCATCAACCTATCAGTTAGCATGTGGAACATTCAGGGCCTAAACTCATCAACCTATCAGTCAGCATGTGGAACATTCAGGGCCTAAACTCATCAACCTATCAGTCAGCATGTGGAACATTCAGGGCCTAAACTCATCAACCTATCAGTCAGCATGTGGAACATTCAGGGCCTAAACTCATCAACCTATCAGTCAGCATGTGGAACATTCAGGGCCTAAACTCATCAACCTTCAGACTGAAGAGTTTAGCACTGGAGTTCAACAACAATATTAAAGATGTTGACGTCATCATTCTGCAGGAGACATGGTGTAAGGCTGACGTTGTCACTCACTGTCCCACAGGCTACAGAGAGGTCACTGCCCCACAGGCTACAGAGAGGTCACTGTCCCACAGGCTACAGAGAGGTCACTGTGCCGTCACTGTCCCACAGGCTACAGAGAGGTCACTGTGCCGTCACTGTCCCACAGGCTACAGAGAGGTCACTGTGCCGTCACTGTCCCACAGGCTACAGAGAGGTCACTGTGCCACAGGCTACAGAGAGGTCACTGTGCCACAGGCTACAGAGAGGTCACTGTGCCACAGGCTACAGAGAGGTCACTGTCCCACAGGCTACAGAGAGGTCACTGTGCCACAGGCTACAGAGAGGTCACTGTGCCACAGGCTACAGAGAGGTCACTGTGCCACAGGCTACAGAGAGGTCACTGTGCCACAGGCTACAGAGAGGTCACTGTGCCACAGGCTACAGAGAGGTCACTGTGCCACAGGCTACAGAGAGGTCACTGCCCCACAGGCTACAGAGAGGTCACTGCCCCACAGGCTACAGAGAGGTCACTGTGCCACAGGCTACAGAGAGGTCACTGTGCCACAGGCTACAGAGAGGTCACTGTGCCACAGGCTACAGAGAGGTCACTGTGCCACAGGCTACAGAGAGGTCACTGCCCCACAGGCTACAGAGAGGTCACTGTCCCACAGGCTACAGAGAGGTCACTGTGCCACAGGCTACAGAAACACAGCTCTGTCAATAGAGGCAGAGACTCTGGAGGACTGATCATTTGATACAAATCCCAACTACAAAATCCAATTGATCCCCTCAAAATTGGTAAATATCACATTTGGTTAAAACTGAAAAAATAACTTGTACTGACAGAAAAATATGTGAGAGGAGATCTCCCCCCCCCCCCTCAGAATCCCCATATTAATCAGAGGAGATCTCCCCCCCCTCAGAATCCCCATATTACTCAGAAGAGATCTCCCCCCCCCCTCAGAATCCCCATATTACTCAGAGGAGATCTCCCCCCCCCCCTCTCAGAATCCCCATACTACTCAGAGGAGATCCCCCCCCCCCCTCAGAATCCCTATATTACTCAGAGGAGATCCCCCCCCCTCAGAATCCCCATATTACTCAGAGGAGATCTCTCCCCCTCCCCCCCTCAGAATCCCCATATTACTCAGAGGAGATCTCCCCCCCCTCAGAATCCCCATATTACTCAGAGGAGATCTCCCCCCCCCCTCAGAATCCCCATATTACTCAGAGGAGATCCCCCCCCCTCAGAATCCCCATATTACTCAGAGGAGATCTCCCCCCCCCCCCCCCCCCTCAGAATCCCCATATTACTCAGAGGAGATCCCCCCCCCCTCAGAATCCCCATAATACTCAGAGGAGATCTCCCCCCCCCCCCCTCAGAATCCCCATATTACTCCGAGGAGATCTCCCCCCCTCAGAATCCCCATATTACTCAGAGGAGATCCCCCCCCCTCAGAATCCCCATATTACTCAGAGGAGATCTCCCCCCCCCCCCCCCCCTCAGAATCCCCATAATACTCAGAGGAGATCTCCCCCACCCTTGAGGAAGAGACGTGCCATTTCCAGGCCCAGGGAAATGTGCTCATCTGTGGGGATGTAAATGCGTTCACAGGAACACTACCTGATCTAACGACCACATGAGGGGACAGCTTTATTACAGGCCATGGTGTCTCTAACTGTCTTCATCTCCCCCATAGGAACAACAGTGACAGCACCGTCAACAACAAGCCTGGGTCTGTACTTTGACAATGGTAGGTTACTGGGGGACTCTTTGGGGAGATTCACCTATTGCTCACCTCTTGGCCACAGTACAGTAGACTATATGATCACAGACATGGACCCTTTCTCTCTCAGCTCATTCACTGTCAAGCCACT
>NC_092151.1:5610132-5790132 GCF_045791955.1 Oncorhynchus clarkii lewisi | reverse complement strand
CTCCCTCTCTATCTCTCTCTCTCTCTATCTCTATCTCTCTCTCCGGGGAGAGTTTCCATTTTTTATTTCATTTTTTGTATTTTTTCTGAGAGAGACATCTAGTCGGTTCGAGGCCAAGGGTAGTGAGGAGATTGGGATGGCCCATATTGACTGGATT
Source organism: Oncorhynchus clarkii lewisi (assembly GCF_045791955.1). Classification (NCBI taxonomy): domain Eukaryota; kingdom Metazoa; phylum Chordata; class Actinopteri; order Salmoniformes; family Salmonidae; genus Oncorhynchus; species Oncorhynchus clarkii. The sequence continues at coordinate 5,789,975 of NC_092151.1, read as the reverse complement.
ATCATGTCAATCCAGAGATTATCTCCCAATGAGATTTGAGTTTAAACTATTACTGTAAATAATGCTACTGCACAGGATTAATAATCTGAGAGCGGCAGCCGACCACTGAGTAAAGATTATATCATTACTAAAAAGCAATTTATTACATAATGCTAACAGCAACAACAACAATAATAATTATTGTTTATAATAACAATAATAACGCAGTAAATGACACTGGGCCAATTGTGCTTCTGATACAGCCTGGATTCCAACCAGTGTGTCTGTAGTGACACCTCCAGTACTGAGATGTAGTGCCTTAGACTGCTGTGCCACTTGGGAGCAAGGCACTTAACAACACCTATCATACTACTATGACTGACCCTGTAAAACAACACCTATCATACTACTATGACTGACCCTGTAAAACAACACCTATCATACTACTATGACTGGCCCTGTAAAACAACACCTATCATACTACTACTATGACTGACCCTGTAAAACAACACCTATCATACTACTATGACTGACCCTGTAAAACAACACCTATCATACTACTATGACTGACCCTGTAAAACAACACCTATCACACTACTACTATGACTGACCCTGTAAAACAACACCTATCATACTACTATGACTGACCCTGTAAAACAACACCTATCATACTACTATGACTGACCCTGTAAAACCACACCTATCATACTACTGACTGACCTCCAATCAAGTTGTAGAAACATCTCAAGGATGATCAATGGAATCATGATGCACCTGAGCTCAATTTCGAGTCTCGTAGCAAAGGGTCTGAATACTTATGCAAATGAGGTTATGTATTATGGGGTATTGTTTGTAGATTGATTATTTTTTATTTATTTAATCCATTTTAGAATGGAGGCTGTAATGTAACAAAATTTGGAAAAAGTCGAGGTGTCTGAACTCTACAGTGCATTTCTGAATGCACTGTAACTAACGTTTAGCTAACTAGTTAAGTTTTGTGTAAGAAAGTATGATATATTGTGGTGAATGAACTGGCCATACGCTATCAAAGCAGCCAAGGACGTTCATTGGTTTATTTGTTTTGGCTCCGATTACAAGCAAGTGTCTAGATCAGCAAATTACACATGATGACTTCAAGCTTATGTGAAAAGCTTCAAGCTTACTTTACTTGGGAAATTATAGCTAGCTAGCTAGCTTTCCTTGCTTGATGGTTAGCCACCTAGCCAACCTTAGCTCTCATCTGACTGGTATAATGTTACATTAGCTAGTTAGCTACTTAGCTAATCAAAACAAAACCACATTTATTGTCTATCTACCATTATTTGCTGTTTGTTAGCTAGCTAGTTTTCAACTGACTGGTGTTAGCTATCTGCATAGGCTAGTAGCTGGACTTTGTACAAGCAAGCTAACCTTAGCTAGGTAACTATAGCTAGTTAGCTACCTAGCTAATCAACATATATGTTTGCATTTATTGATTAACCTCAGCTTGAATACCACCATATAGCTGGTCAGATACAGTAGCCCAGGTTTGTTCACATAGACTTCTTATGACTGGCACAACCAGCTGTGTTGTTTCCGAGCAGCACCTGGTGTCAAAACTCTGAGATTCATCTGAAAAAATATTTTTGCATTGTCAGAAATGCTACAAAAAGGCAGAACATTGTTGGTTCTTAACGGACAGAAATGAGCATGTGAGAGCGATCAATGCTACTATTAATAAAAACTGTTGCATCTATAAATCTAGTCAATTCGGCATTTTGTTTTTACATTAAAGATCAGAGACAGCATCGGTTCAAACTGTAGAACCCAGTTGCTACGTTTGAATGTAAAAATGGATTTTATCAAACAAAACTATGCTACATTTTTTTTTTTATCTCTGGGACCCTCAGTATCTCTGGGACCTTCAGGATGACAAATCAGAGCAAGATTACTGAATGTAAGTACATTGTTTACCTTCAGCGGTGAATGAATCGAGCCAGTTTGTTTGCCCGTGATACAATGTGTTACAACATTAGTTAGCTACAACAACCGTCCCGGGTTTAGGGACACCGATATAAATTCAATAGTGTCTTTATGGACGCTATAGTCTAGTTTTAATCCGACGTCTATAATTTGAACTAGGCTCAATAAATACTCATACAAATAATGAAAGTATTAGATCATAAAAAAGAACATGATATTTCAATCAGAGTCTCTTTGTGATCTAACCTCCCTCTCCACCCTTCACGCAAAAGCACTGTGGATGTATTTTCCCTGGTTGGCACAGACATGCTCAGGAAAGTGTTATCACAAGTTAAGCTTTCTGCCTGCTTTCTTGATCCTATCCCCACCAACCTTCTTCAAAAGAGTTTTTAATTCCATATCTGAAGAAGAGCAAGCTATTGTTAATCCCTCCCTGGTAGAGGCACTTTCCCCACTGTACTAAAAGATGCTGTGGTGAAACCCATTCTGAAGAAAATGCATCTAGATTCTTCAGCTCTTAGCAATTTTTTCGGCCAATCTCCAACCTTCCATTCTTAGGCAACATTTTGGGTTCAAATAGCCACTGTAAATGATAAAATAAAAAAATTTAATAATACAAAAATTCAATATGTTTTTTTTGTGCGATTTTGTGATTTTCTGGATTTTTTTTCTCATTTTGTCTGTCATAGTTGAAGTGTACCTATAATGAAAATTACAGGCCTCTCTCATCTTTTTAAGTGGGAGAACTTGCACAACTGGTGGCTGACTAAATACTTTTTTGCCCCACTGTAAATGATAAAAAAAAATAATAATAAATCCAATCCAACACAGAGACAGCCTTAGTTAAAGTGATATATGATCTTAGAGCCAATACAGATGCCAAACAGCTCTGTGTCCTTGTACTCTCAGATTTACATTCGACACTGTCGACCATGATGTCCTTCTGGACAGACTGGAGAGGTTGGTTGGCCTCTCCGGTCCAGTTCTAAATTGGTTAAGGACCTAGAGTTTTTCTGTCACTCTTGGTGAACACAACTCAGAGAAAATGTCAATCGGGTTTAGGTCTGGACTTTTTGACTAGGCCATTCCAGAACTTTATTTTCAGGCATTCTGATGTAGACTAGGATCTATTTAACCGGTCGTAAGTGGTTGTTTTTCTGTCACTCTTGGTGAACATAACTCAGAGAAAATGCATATCACATATGGCGTTCCACAAGGTTCCGTTTTGGGTCCGGTACTGTTCCGTGTGTATATATACGTTACCCCTTTGGCAGCGTTATCAGAAAGCACAGCATCGATTTTCACCGCTACGCAGACGATACACAGCTTTACATTTCTGTGTCACCAGAGGATTTTAGCTCCGTGGATAAATTATTAGACTGTATTAGTGATTTGAAATACTTGAATGGCTCACAACTTCTTCCAGCTAAATCAAGACAAGACCGAGATACTTATTGTTGGAGCCAAAGCACAGAGAGAGAGAGAATCAAGCAGCACATTTGAATTCACAGGTAATAAAGATAAAACACCAGGGAAAACCTAGGAGTTATTTTAAATTCTTACATTCAGAAAGTGTTCAGAACCCTTGACACTTTCACATTTTGTTATATTACAGCCTTATTCCAAAAATAATTACATCTTTTTTTCTTATCGATCTACACACAATACCGCATGATGACGAAGTGAAAACAGGTTTTTAGAAAGTTTAGCAAATTTATTAAAAATCAACAACAGAAATATCTTATTTACATAAGTATTCAGACCCTTTGCTATGAGACTCGAAATTGAGCTCAGGTGCATCCTGTTTCCATTGATCATCCTTGAGAAAACTGGTTTCTTTACAAACTTGTTCTGTACTGTGAAAGTAATCTGAATATGTGCTTCATATTATCACATAGATAGGAGGCCTATATATTCTCATATTTGTGTGTTCTGCTGCAGCCTACATTGATTTATTTTATTTAACGATATACTCTGATATTGTGATATTTGTTCTACTGCCACACACACATACTCAAACTGATAAGGTAAGAGTTGAGTGAGCGATCGACTGATAAGGTAAGAGATGAGTGAGCGATCGACTGATAAGGTAAGAGTTGAGTGAGCGATCGACTGATAAGGTAAGAGTTGAGTTCCCTCCTTACCCCTCTTCCATCTTCCAGAAGGTTCCCTCCTTCCCCATCTTCCATCTTCCAGAGTTTCCCTCCTTCCCCCTCTTCCATCTTCCAGAGTTTCCCTCCTCCCCCCTCTTCCATCTTCCAGAGGTTCCCTCCTTCCCCCTCTTCCATCTTCCAGAGGTTCCCTACTTCCCCCTCTTCCATCTTCCAGAGTTTCACTCCTTCCCCCTCTTCCATCTTCCAGAGTTTCCCTCCTCCCCCCTCTTCCATCTTCCAGAGTTTCCCTCCTTCCCCCTCTTCCAACTTCCAGAGGTTCCATCCTTCCCCCTCTTCCATCTTCAAGAGGTTCCCTACTTCCAACTCTTCCATCTTCCATCTTTCAGAGGTTCCCTCCTTCCCCCTCTTCCAATTTCCAGAGGTTCCCTCCTTCCCCCTCTTCCAGAGGTTCCCTCCTTCCCCCTCTTCCATCTTCCAGAGGTTCCCTCCTTCCCCCTCTTCCAGAGGTTCCCTCCTTTCCCATCTTCCATCTTCCAGAGGTTCCCTCCGTCCCCGTCTTACAGAGATTTCCTCCTTTCCCCTCTTCCATTTTCCAGAGGTTCCCTCCTTCCCCCGCTTCCATCTTCCAGAGTTTCCCTCCTCCCCCCTCTTCCATCTTCCAGAGTTTCCCTCCTTCTTCCTCTTCCATCTTCCAGAGGTTCCCTCCTTGCCCCTCTTCCATCTTCCAGAGTTTCCCTCCTTCCCCCTCTTCCATCTTTCAGAGTTTCCCTCCTTCCCCCTCTTACATCTTCCAGAGGGTCCCTCCTTCCCCCTCTTCCATCTTCCAGAGGTTCCCTCCTTCCCCCTCTTCCAGAGGTTCCCTCCTTCCCCGTCTTCCATCTTCCAGAGTTTCCCTCCTTCCCCGTCTTACATATTCCAGAGGTTCCCTCCTTCCCCCTCTTCCATCTTCCAGAGATTCCCTCCTTCCCCCTCTTCCTTCTTTCATCTTCCAGAGGTTCCCTCCTTCCCCCTCTTCCATATTCCAGAGGTTCCCTCCTTCCCCGTCTTCCATCTTCCTGAAGTTCCCTCCTTCCCCCTCTTCCATCTTCCAGAGGTTCCATACTTCCCCCTCTTCCCTCTTCCATCTTTCAGAGGTTCCCTCCTTCCCCCTCTTCCATCTTCCAGAGGTTCCGTCCTTCCCCCTCTTCCAGAGGTTCCCTCCTTCCCCCGCTTCCATCTTCCAGAGGTTCCCTCCTTCCCCCTCATCCAGAGGTTCCCTCCTTTCCCATCTTCCATCTTCCAGAGGTTCCCTCCTTCCCCGTCTTCTAGAGATTTCCTCCTTTCCCCTCTTCCATTTTCCAGAGGTTCCCTCCTTCCCCCTCTTCCATCTTCCAGAGTTTCCCTCCTTCCCCCTCTTCCAACTTCCAGAGGTTCCATCCTTCCCCCTCTTCCATCTTCAAGAGGTTCCCTACTTCCAACTCTTCCATCTTCGATCTTTCAGAGGTTCCCTCCTTCCCCCTCTTCCAATTTCCAGAGGTTCCCTCCTTCCCCCTCTTCCAGAGGTTCCCTCCTTCCCCCTCTTCCATCTTCCAGAGGTTCCCTCCTTCCCCCTCTTCCAGAGGTTCCCTCCTTTCCCATCTTCCATCTTCCAGAGGTTCCCTCCGTCCCCGTCTTACAGAGATTTCCTCCTTTCCCCTCTTCCATTTTCCAGAGGTTCCCTCCTTCCCCCGCTTCCATCTTCCAGAGTTTCCCTCCTCCCCCCTCTTCCATCTTCCAGAGTTTCCCTCCTTCTTCCTCTTCCATCTTCCAGAGGTTCCCTCCTTGCCCCTCTTCCATCTTCCAGAGTTTCCCTCCTTCCCCCTCTTCCATCTTTCAGAGTTTCCCTCCTTCCCCCTCTTACATCTTCCAGAGGGTCCCTCCTTCCCCCTCTTCCATCTTCCAGAGGTTCCCTCCTTCCCCCTCTTCCAGAGGTTCCCTCCTTCCCCGTCTTCCATCTTCCAGAGTTTCCCTCCTTCCCCGTCTTACATATTCCAGAGGTTCCCTCCTTCCCCCTCTTCCATCTTCCAGAGATTCCCTCCTTCCCCCTCTTCCTTCTTTCATCTTCCAGAGGTTCCCTCCTTCCCCCTCTTCCATATTCCAGAGGTTCCCTCCTTCCCCGTCTTCCATCTTCCTGAAGTTCCCTCCTTCCCCCTCTTCCATCTTCCAGAGGTTCCATACTTCCCCCTCTTCCCTCTTCCATCTTTCAGAGGTTCCCTCCTTCCCCCTCTTCCATCTTCCAGAGGTTCCGTCCTTCCCCCTCTTCCAGAGGTTCCCTCCTTCCCCCGCTTCCATCTTCCAGAGGTTCCCTCCTTCCCCCTCATCCAGAGGTTCCCTCCTTTCCCATCTTCCATCTTCCAGAGGTTCCCTCCTTCCCCGTCTTCTAGAGATTTCCTCCTTTCCCCTCTTCCATTTTCCAGAGGTTCCCTCCTTCCCCCTCTTCCATCTTCCAGAGGTTCCCTCCTTCCCCTCTTCCATCTTCCAGAGGTTCCCTCCTTCCCCTCTTCCATCTTCCAGTGGTTTCCCTCCTTCCCCCTCTTCCATCTTCCAGAGGTTCCATCCTTCCCCTATTCTATCTTCCAGAGGTTCCCTCCTTCCCCCTTCTTCCATCTTCCAGAGGTTCCTTCCTTCCCCCTCTTCCATCTTCCAGAGGCTCCCTCCTTGCCCCTCTTCCATCTTCCAGAGTTTCCCTAACACCGCCTCTTCCATCTTCCAGAGTTTCCCTCCTTCCCCCTCTTCCATCTTCCAGAGGTTCCCTCCTTGCCCCTCTTCCATCTTCCAGAGTTTCCCTCCTTCCCCCTCTTCCATTTTCCAGAGTTTCCCTCCTTCCCCCTCTTACATCTTCCAGAGGTTCCCTCCTTCCCCCTCTTCCATCTTCCAGAGTTTCCCTCCTTCCCCGCCTTCCATCTTCCAGAGGTTCCCTCCTTCCCCCTCTTCCTTCTTTCATCTTCCAGAGGTTCCCTCCTTCCCCGTCTTCCATCTTCCAGAGTTTCCCTCCTTCCCCGCCTTCCATCTTCCAGAGGTTCCCTCCTTCCCCCTCTTCCTTCTTTCATCTTCCAGAGGTTCCCTCCTTCCCCCTCTTCCATATTCCAGAGGTTCCCTCCTTCCCCGCCTTCCATCTTCCTGAGGTTCCCTACTTCCCCCTCTTCCATCTTCCAGAGGTTGCCAACTTCCCCCTCTTCCAGAGGTTCCCTCCTTCCCCTCTTCCAGAGGTTCCCTCCTTCCCCCTCTTCCATCTTCCAGAGGTCCCTCCTTCCCCCTCTTCCAGAAGTTCCCTCCTTTCCCATCTTCCATCTTCCAGAGGTTCCCTCCTTCCCCGTCTTCCAGAGATTTCCTACTTTCCCCTCTTCCATCTTCCAGAGGTTCCCTCCTTTCCCCTCTTCCATCTTCCAGAGGTTCCCTCCTTCCCCTCTTCCATCTTCCAGAGGTTCCCTCCTCCCCCCTCTTCCATCTTCCAGAGGTTCCCTCCTTCCCCCTCTTCCATCTTCCAGAGGTTCCATCCTTCCCCTCTTCCATCTTCCAGAGGTTCCCTCCTTCCCCCTTCTTCCATCTTCCAGACGTTCCCTCCTTTCCCCTCTTCCAGAGGTGACCTCCTTCCCCTCTTCCAGAGGTTACCTCCTTCCCCCTCTTCCATCTTCCAGAGTTTCCCTCCTTCCCTCTCTTCCATCTTCCAGAGTTTCCCTCCTTCCCCCTCTTCCATCTTCCAGAGGTTCCCTCCTTCCCCCTCTTCCAGAGGTTCCCTCCTTCCCCGTCTTCCATCTTCCAGAGTTTCCCTCCTTCCCCCTCTTCCATCTTAAAGAGGTTCCCTCTTTCCCCCTCTTCCAGAGGTTCCCTCCTTCCCCGTCTTCCATATTCCAGAGGTTCCCTCCTTCCCCATCTTCCATCTTCCAGAGTTTCCCTCCTTCCCCCTCTTCCATCTTCCAGAGTTTCCCTCCTCCCCCCTCTTCCATCTTCCAGAGGTTCCCTCCTTCCCCCTCTTCCATCTTCCAGAGGTTCCCTCCTTGCCCCTCTTCCATCTTCCAGAGTTTCACTCCTTCCCCCTCTTCCATCTTCCAGAGTTTCCCTCCTCCCCCCTCTTCCATCTTCCAGAGTTTCCCTCCTTCCCCCTCTTCCATTTCTTCCAGAGGTTCCATCCTTCCCCCTCTTCCATCTTCAAGAGGTTCCCTAATTCCCCCTCTTCCATCTTCCATCTTTCAGAGGTTCCCTCCTTCCCCCTCTTCCATCTTCTAGAGGTTCCCTCCTTCCCCCTCTTCCAGAGGTTCCCTCCTTCCCCCTCTTCCAGAGGTTCCCTCCTTCCCCCTCTTCCATCTTCCAGAGGTTCCATCCTTCCCCCTCTTCCAGAGGTTCCCTCCTTTCCCATCTTCCATCTTCCAGAGGTTCCCTCCTTCCCCGTCTTACAGAGATTTCCTCCTTTCCCCTCTTCCATTTTCCAGAGGTTCCCTCCTTCCCCCTCTTCCAACTTCCAGATTTTCCCTCCTCCCCCCTCTTCCATCTTCCAGATTTTCCCTCCTTCCCCCTCTTTCATCTTCCAGAGGTTCCCTCCTCGCCCCTCTTCCATCTTCCAGAGTTTCCCTCCTTCCCCCTCTTCCATCTTCTAGAGTTTCCCTCCTTCCCCCTCTTACATCTTCCAGAGGTTCCCTCCTTCCCCCTCTTCCATCTTCCAGAGGTTCCCTCCTTCCCCCTCTTCCAGAGGTTCCCTCCTTCCCCGTCTTCCATCTTCCAGAGTTTCCCTCCTTCCCCGTCTTCCATCTTCCAGAGTTTCCCTCCTTCCCCGCCTTCCATCTTCCAGAGGTTCCCTCCTTCCCCCTCTTCCTTCTTTCATCTTCCAGAGGTTCCCTCCTTCCCCCTCTTCCATATTCCAGAGGTTCCCTCCTTCCCCGCCTTCCATCTTCCAGAGTTTCCCTCCTTCCCCGCCTTCCATCTTCCAGAGGTTCCCTCCTTCCCCCTCTTCCTTCTTTCATCTTCCAGAGGTTCCCTCCTTCCCCCTCTTCCATATTCCAGAGGTTCCCTCCTTCCCCGCCTTCCATCTTCCTGAGGTTCCCTACTTCCCCCTCTTCCATCTTCCAGAGGTTGCCTCCTTCCCCCTCTTCCACAGGTTCCCTCCTTTCCCCTCTTCCACAGGTTCCCTCCTTTCCCCTCTTCCAGAGGTTCCCTCCTTCCCCTCTTCCAGAGGTTCCCTCCTTCCAACTCTTCCATCTTCCAGAGGTCCCTCCTTCCCCCTCTTCCAGAAGTTCCCTCCTTTCCCATCTTCCATCTTCCAGAGGTTCCCTCCTTCCCCGTCTTCCAGAGATTTCCTACTTTCCCCTCTTCCATCTTCCAGAGGTTCCCTCCTTCCCCTCTACCATCTTCCAGAGGTTCCCTCCTCCCCCCTCTTCCATCTTCCAGAGGTTCCCTCCTTCCCCCTCTTCCATCTTCCAGAGGTTCCCTCCTTCCCCCTTCTTCCATCTTCCAGAGGTTCCTTCCTTCCCCCTCTTCCATCTTCCAGAGGCTCCCTCCTTGCCCCTCTTCCATCTTCCAGACGTTCCCTCCTTGCCCCTCTTCCAGAGGTGACCTCCTTCACCTCTTCCAGAGGTTACCTCCTTCCCCCTCTTCCATCTTCCAGAGTTTCCCTCCTTCCCCCTCTTCCATCTTCCAGAGGTTCCATCCTTCCCCCTCTTCCAGAGGTTCCCTCCTTTCCCTTCTTCCATCTTCCAGAGTTTCCCTCCTTCCCCCTCTTCCATCTTCCAGAGGTTCCCTCCTCGCCCCTCTTCCATCTTCCAGAGTTTCCCTCCTTCCCCCTCTTCCATCTTCCAGAGTTTCCCTCCTTCCCCCTCTTACATCTTCCAGAGGTTCCCTCCTTCCCCCTCTTCCATCTTCCAGAGGTTCCCTCCTTCCCCCTCTTCCAGAGGTTCCCTCCTTCCCCGTCTTCCATCTTCCAGAGTTTCCCTCCTTCCCCGTCTTACATCTTCCAGAGGTTCCCTCCTTCCCCCTCTTCCAGAGGTTCCCTCCTTCCCTTATTCCATCTTCCAGAGGTTCCCTCCTTCCCCCTTCTTCCATCTTCCAGAGGTCCCTTCCCTCCCCCTCTTCCATCTTCCAGAGGCTCCCTCCTTGCCCCTCTTCCATCTTCCAGAGTTTCCCTAACACCGCCTCTTCCATCTTCCAGAGTTTCCCTCCTTCCCCCTCTTCCATCTTCCAGAGGTTCCCTCCTTGCCCCTCTTCCATCTTCCAGAGTTTCCCTCCTTCCCCCTCTTCCATCTTCCAGTTTCCCTCCTTCCCCCTCTTACATCTTCCAGAGGTTCCCTCCTTCCCCCTCTTCCATCTTCCAGAGGTTCCCTCCTTCCCCCTCTTCCAGAGGTTCCCTCCTTCCCCGTCTTCCATCTTCCAGAGTTTCCCTCCTTCCCCGTATTACATCTTCCAGAGGTTCCCTCCTTCCCCCTCTTCCATCTACCAGAGATTCCCTCCTTCCCCGTCTTCCATCTTCCAGAGTTTCCCTCCTTCCCCGCCTTCCATCTTCCAGAGGTTCCCTCCTTCCCTCTCTTCCTTCTTTCATCTTCCAGAGGTTCCCTCCTTCCCCCTCTTCCATATTCCAGAGGTTCCCTCCTTCCCCGCCTTCCATCTTCCTGAGGTTCCCTCCTCCCCCCTCTTCCAGAGGTTCCCTCCTTTCCCCTCTTCCAGAGGTTCCCTCCTTCCCCCTCTTCCAGAGGTTCCCTCCTTTCCCCTCTTCCAGAGGTTCCCTCCTTCCCCTCTTCCAGAGGTTCCCTCCTTCCCCCTCTTCCATCTTCCAGAGGTCCCTCCTTCCCCATCTTCCAGAAGTTCCCTCCTTTCCCATCTTCCATCTTCCAGAGGTTCCCTCCTTCCCCGTCTTCCAGAGATTTCCTCCTTTCCCCTCTTCCATCTTCCAGAGGTTCCCTCCTTTCCCCTCTTCCATCTTCCAGAGCTTCCCTCCTTCCCCTCTTCCATCTTCCAGAGGTTCCCTCCTTCCCCCTCTTCCATCTTCCAGAGGTTCCTTCCTTCCCCCTCTTCCATCTTCCAGAGGCTCCCTCCTTGCCCCTCTTCCATTTTCCAGACGTTCCCTCCTTTCCCCTCTTCCAGAGGTTCCCTCCTTTCCCCTCTTCCAGAGGTTCCCTCCTTCCCCCTCTTCCATCTTCCAGAGTTTCCCTCCTTCCCCCTATTCCATCTTCCAGAGTTTCCCTCCTTCCCCCTCTTCCATCTTCCAGAGGTTCCCTCCTTCCCCCTCTTCCAGAGGTTCCCTCCTTCCCCGTCTTCCATCTTCCAGAGTTTCCCTCCTTCCCCCTCTTCCATCTTCCAGAGGTTCCCTACTTCCCCCTCTTCCAGAGGTTCCCTCCTTCCCCGTCTTCCATCTTCCAGAGTTTCCCTCCTTCCCCCTCTTCCATCTTCCAGAGGTTCCCTCGTTCCCCCTCTTCCAGAGGTTCCCTCCTTCCCCGTCTTCCATATTCCAGTGGTTCCCTCCTTCCCCCTCTTCCATCTTCCAGAGGTTCCCTTTCTTGCCCCTCTTCCATCTTCCAGAGATTCCCTCCTTCCCCGTCTTCCATCTTCCAGAGATTCACTCCTTCCCCGTCTTCCATCTTCCAGAGGTCCCTCCTTCCCCCTCTTCTATCTTCCATATTCCAGAGGTTCCCTCCTTCCCCGTCTTCCATCTTCCAGAGGTTCCCTCCTTCCACCTCTTCCATCTTCCAGAGGTTCCCTCCTTCCCCCTCTTCCATCTTCCAGAGATTCCCTCCTTCCCCGTCTTCCATCTTCCAGAGGTTCACTCCTTCCCCGCCTTCCATCTTCAAGAGGTTCCCTCCTTCCCCCTCTTCTATCTTCCATATTCCAGAGGTTCCCTCCTTCCCCGTCTTCCATCTTCCAGAGGTTCACTCCTTCCCCCTCTTCCATCTTCCAGAGGTTCCCTCCTTCCCCCTCTTCCAGAGGTTCCCTCCTTTCCCCTCTTCCAGAGGTTCCCTCCTTCCCCTCTTCCAGAGGTTCCCTCCTTCCCCCTCTTCCATCTTCCAGAGGTCCCTCCTTCCCCCTCTTCCAGAAGTTCCCTCCTTTCCCATCTTCCATCTTCCAGAGGTTCCCTCCTTCCCCGTCTTCCAGAGATTTCCTCCTTTCCCCTCTTCCATCTTCCAGAGGTTCCCTCCTTTCCCCTCTTCCATCTTCCAGAGGTTCCCTCCTTCCCCTCTTCCATCTTCCAGAGGTTCCCTCCTTCCCCTCTTCCATCTTCCAGAGGTTCCCTCCTTCCCCCTCTTCCATCTTCCAGAGGTTCCTTCCTTCCCCCTCTTCCATCTTTCAGAGGTTCCCTCCTTTCCCCTCTTCCATCTTCCAGAGGTTCCCTCCTTCCCCTCTTCCATCTTCCAGAGTTTCCCTCCTTCCCCCTATTCCATCTTCCAGAGTTTCCCTCCTTCCCCCTCTTCCATCTTCCAGAGGTTCCCTCCTTCCCCCTCTTCCAGAGGTTCCCTCCTTCCCCGTCTTCCATCTTCCAGAGTTTCCCTCCTTCCCCCTCTTCCATCTTCCAGAGGTTCCCTCCTTCCCCCTCTTCCAGAGGTTCCCTCCTTCCCCGTCTTCCATCTTCCAGAGTTTCCCTCCTTCCCCCTCTTCCATCTTCCAGAGGTTCCCTCGTTCCCCCTCTTCCAGAGGTTCCCTCCTTCCCCGTCTTCCATATTCCAGTGGTTCCCTCCTTCCCCCTCTTCCATCTTCCAGAGGTTCCCTTTCTTGCCCCTCTTCCATCTTCCAGAGATTCCCTCCTTCCCCGTCTTCCATCTTCCAGAGGTCCCTCCTTCCCCCTCTTTTATCTTCCATATTCCAGAGGTTCCCTCCTTCCCCGTCTTCCATCTTCCAGAGGTTCCCTCCTTCCACCTCTTCCATCTTCCAGAGGTTCCCTCCTTCCCCCTCTTCCATCTTCCAGAGATTCCCTCCTTCCCCGTCTTCCATCTTCCAGAGGTTCACTCCTTCCCCGCCTTCCATCTTCAAGAGGCTCCCTCCTTCCCCCTCTTCTATCTTCCATATTCCAGAGGTTCCCTCCTTCCCCGTCTTCCATCTTCCAGAGGTTCACTCCTTCCCCCTCTTCCATCTTCCAGAGGTTCCCTCCTTCCCCCTCTTCCAGAGGTTCCCTCCTTTCCCCTCTTCCAGAGGTTCCCTCCTTCCCCTCTTCCAGAGGTTCCCTCCTTCCCCCTCTTCCATCTTCCAGAGGTCCCTCCTTCCCCCTCTTCCAGAGGTTCCCTCCTTTCCCATCTTCCATCTTCCAGAGGTTCCCTCCTTCCCCGTCTTCCAGAGATTTCCTCCTTTCCCCTCTTCCATCTTCCAGAGGTTCCCTCCTTTCCCCTCTTCCATCTTCCAGAGGTTCCCTCCTTCCCCTCTTCCATCTTCCAGAGGTTCCCTCCTTCCCCTCTTCCATCTACCAGAGGTTCCCTCCTTCCCCCTCTTCCATCTTCCAGAGGTTCCCTCCTTCCCCCTCTTCCATCTTCCAGAGATTCCCTCCTTCCCCCACTTCCTTCTTTCATCTTCCAGAGGTTCCCTCCTTCCCCCTCTTCCATTCTTCCTGAGGTTCCCTCCTTCCCCCTCTTCCATCTTCCAGAGGTTCCCTCCTTCCCCCTCTTCCAGAGGTTCCCTCCTTTCCCATCTTCCATCTTCCAGAGGTTCCCTCCTTCCCCGTCTTCCAGAGATTTCCTCCTTTCCCCTCTTCCATTTTCCAGAGGTTCCCTCCTTCCCCCTCTTCCATCTTCCAGAGGTTCCCTCCTTCCCCTCTTCCATCTTCCAGAGGTTCCCTCCTTCCCCCTCTTCCATCTTCCAGAGGTTCCATCCTTCCCTTATTCCATCTTCCAGAGGTTCCCTCCTTCCCCCTTCTTCCATCTTCCAGAGGTCCCTTCCTTCCCCCTCTTCCATCTTCCAGAGGCTCCAACCTTGCCCCTCTTCCATCTTCCAGAGTTTTCCTAACACCGCCTCTTCCATCTTCCAGAGTTTCCCTCCTTCCCCCTCTTCCATCTTCCAGAGGTTCCCTCCTTGCCCCTCTTCCATCTTCCAGAGTTTCCCCTCCTTCCCCCTCTTCCATCTTCCAGAGTTTCCCTCCTTCCCCCTCTTACATCTTCCAGAGGTTCCCTCCTTCCCCCTCTTCCATCTTCCAGAGGTTCCCTCCTTCCCCCTCTTCCAGAGGTTCCCTCCTTCCCCGTCTTCCATCTTCCAGAGTTTCCCTCCTTCCCCGTATTACATCTTCCAGAGGTTCCCTCCTTCCCCCTCTTCCATCTAGCAGAGATTCCCTCCTTCCCCGTCTTCCATCTTCCAGAGTTTCCCTTCTTCCCCGCCTTCCATCTTCCAGAGGTTCCCTCCTTCCCTCTCTTCCTTCTTTCATCTTCCAGAGGTTCCCTCCTTCCCCGCCTTCCATCTTCCTGAGGTTCCCTCCTTCCCCCTCTTCCATCTTCCAGAGGTTCCCTCCTTCCCCCTCTTCCAGAGGTTCCCTCCTTTCCCCTCTTCCAGAGGTTCCCTCCTTCCCCTCTTCCAGAGGTTCCCTCCTTCCCCCTCTTCCATCTTCCAGAGGTCCCTCCTTCCCCATCTTCCAGAAGTTCCCTCCTTTCCCATCTTCCATCTTCCAGAGGTTCCCTCCTTCCCCGTCTTCCAGAGATTTCCTCCTTTCCCCTCTTCCATCTTCCAGAGGTTCCCTCCTTTCCCCTCTTCCATCTTCCAGAGGTTCCCTCCTTCCCCTCTTCCATCTTCCAGAGGTTCCCTCCTTCCCCTCTTCCATCTTCCAGAGGTTCCCTCCTTCCCCCTCTTCCATCTTCCAGAGGTTCCTTCCTTCCCCCTCTTCCATCTTCCAGAGGCTCCCTCCTTGCCCCTCTTCCATTTTCCAGACGTTCCCTCCTTTCCCCTCTTCCAGAGGTTCCCTCCTTTCCCCTCTTCCAGAGGTTCCCTCCTTCCCCCTCTTCCATCTTCCAGAGTTTCCCTCCTTCCCCCTATTCCATCTTCCAGAGTTTCCCTCCTTCCCCCTCTTCCATCTTCCAGAGGTTCCCTCCTTCCCCCTCTTCCAGAGGTTCCCTCCTTCCCTGTGTTCCATCTTCCAGAGTTTCCCTCCTTCCCCCTCTTCCATCTTCCAGAGGTTCCCTCCTTCCCCCTCTTCCAGAGGTTCCCTCCTTCCCCGTCTTCCATCTTCCAGAGTTTCCCTCCTTCCCCCTCTTCCATCTTCCAGAGGTTCCCTCGTTCCCCCTCTTCCAGAGGTTCCCTCCTTCCCCGTCTTCCATATTCCAGTGGTTCCCTCCTTCCCCCTCTTCCATCTTCCAGAGGTTCCCTTTCTTGCCCCTCTTCCATCTTCCAGAGATTCCCTCCTTCCCCGTCTTCCATCTTCCAGAGATTCACTCCTTCCCCGTCTTCCATCTTCCAGAGGTCCCTCCTTCCCCCTCTTCTATCTTCCATATTCCAGAGGTTCCCTCCTTCCCCGTCTTCCATCTTCCAGAGGTTCCCTCCTTCCACCTCTTCCATCTTCCAGAGGTTCCCTCCTTCCCCCTCTTCCATCTTCCAGAGGTTCCCTCGTTCCCCCTCTTCCAGAGGTTCCCTCCTTCCCCGTCTTCCATATTCCAGTGGTTCCCTCCTTCCCCCTCTTCCATCTTCCAGAGGTTCCCTTTCTTGCCCCTCTTCCATCTTCCAGAGATTCCCTCCTTCCCCGTCTTCCATCTTCCAGAGATTCACTCCTTCCCCGTCTTCCATCTTCCAGAGGTCCCTCCTTCCCCCTCTTCTATCTTCCATATTCCAGAGGTTCCCTCCTTCCCCGTCTTCCATCTTCCAGAGGTTCCCTCCTTCCACCTCTTCCATCTTCCAGAGGTTCCCTACTTCCCCCTCTTCCATCTTCCAGAGATTCCCTCCTTCCCCGTCTTCCATCTTCCAGAGGTTCACTCCTTCCCCGCCTTCCATCTTCAAGAGGTTCCCTCCTTCCCCCTCTTCTATCTTCCATATTCCAGAGGTTCCCTCCTTCCCCGTCTTCCATCTTCCAGAGGTTCACTCCTTCCCCCTCTTCCATCTTCCAGAGGTTCCCTCCTTTCCCCTCTTCCAGAGGTTCCCTCCTTCCCCTCTTCCAGAGGTTCCCTCCTTCCCCCTCTTCCATCTTCCAGAGGCTCCCTCCTTCCCCGTCTTCCAGAGATTTCCTCCTTTCCCCTCTTCCATCTTCCAGAGGTTCCCTCCTTTCCCCTCCTCCATCTTCCAGAGGTTCCCTCCTTCCCCTCTTCCATCTTCCAGAGGTTCCCTCCTTCCCCTCTTCCATCTTCCAGAGGTTCCATCCTTCCCCCTCTTCCATCTTCCAGAGGTTCCTTCCTTCCCCCTCTTCCATCTTCCAGAGGCTCCCTCCTTGCCCCTCTTCCATTTTCCAGACGTTCCCTCCTTTCCCCTCTTCCAGAGGTTCCCTCCTTTCCCCTCTTCCAGAGGTTCCCTCCTTTCCCCTCTTCCATCTTCCAGAGGTTCCCTCCTTCCCCTATTCCATCTTCCAGAGTTTCCCTCCTTCCCCCTCTTCCATCTTCCAGAGGTTCCCTCCTTCCCCCTCTTCCAGAGGTTCCCTCCTTCCCCGTCTTCCATGTTCCAGAGTTTCCCTCCTTCCCCCTCTTCCATCTTCCAGAGGTTCCCTCCTTCCCCCTCTTCCAGAGGTTCCCTCCTTCCCCGTCTTCCATCTTCCAGAGTTTCCCTCCTTCCCCCTCTTCCATCTTCCAGAGGTTCCCTCCTTTCCCCTCTTCCAGAGGTTCCCTCCTTCCCCTCTTCCAGAGGTTCCCTCCTTCCCCCTCTTCCATCTTCCAGAGGTCCCTCCTTCCCCCTCTTCCAGAAGTTCCCTCCTTTCCCATCTTCCATCTTCCAGAGGTTCCCTCCTTTGCCGTCTTCCAGGGATATCCTCCTTTCCCCTCTTCCATCTTCCAGAGGTTCCCTCCTTTCCCCTCTTCCATCTTCCAGAGGTTCCCTCCTTCCCCTCTTCCATCTTCCAGAGGTTCCCTCCTTCCCCCTCTTCCATTGTCCAGAGGTTCCATCCTTCCCCTCTTCCATCTTCCAGAGGTTCCCTCCTTCCCCCTTCGTCCAACTTCCAGAGGTTCCTTCCTTCCCCCTCTTCCATCTTCCAGAGGCTCCCTCCTTGCCCCTCTTCCATCTTCCAGACGTTCCCTCCTTACCCCTCTACCAGAGGTTACCTCCTTCCCCCTCTTCCATCTTCCAGCGTTTCCCTCCTTCCCCCTCTTCCATCTTCCAGAGTTTCCCTCCTTCCCCCTCTTTCATATTCCAGAGGTTCCCTCCTTCCCCCTCTTCCATCTTCCAGAGGTTCCCTCCTTGCCCCTCTTCCATCTTCCAGAGATTCCCTCCTTCCCCGTCTTCCATCTTCCAGAGGTTCACTCCTTCCCCGTCTTCCATCTTCCAGAGGTTCCCTCCTTCCCCCTCTTCCAGAGGTTCCCTCCCTTCCCCTCTTCCAGAGGTTCCCTCCTTCCCCTCTTCGAGAGGCTCCCTCCTTCCCCGTCTTCCATCTTCCAGAGGTTCACTCCTTTCCCATCTTCCATCTTCCAGAGGTTCCCTCCTTCCCCATCTTCCAGAGATTTCCTCCTTTCCCCTCTTCCATCTTCCAGAGGTTCCCTCCTTCCCCCTCTTCCAGAGGTTCCCTCCTTTCCCCTCTTCCAGAGGTTCCCTCCTTCCCCTCTTCCAGAGGTTCCCTCCTTCCCCCTCTTCCATCTTCCAGAGGTCCCTCCTTCCCCCTCTTCCAGAGGTTCCCTCCTTTCCCATCTTCCATCTTCCAGAGGTTCCCTCGTTCCCCGTCTTCCAGAGATTTCCTCCTTTCCCCTCTTCCATCTTCCAGAGGTTCCCTCCTTTCCCCTCTTCCATCTTCCAGAGGTTCCCTCTTTCTCCCTCTTCCATCTTCCAGAGGTTCCCTCCTTCCCCCTCTTCCATCTTCCAGAGGTTCCATCCTTCCCCTCTTCCATCTTCCAGAGGTTCCCTCCTTACCCCTTCTTCCAACTTCCAGAGGTTTCTTCCTTCCCCCTCTTCCATCTTCCAGAGGCTCCCTCCTTGCCCCTATTCCATCTTCCAGACGTTCCCTCCTTCCCCTCTTCCAGAGGTTACCTCCTTCCCCCTCATCCATCTTCCAGAGTTTCCCTCCTTCCCCCTCTTCCATCTTCCAGAGTTTCCCTTCTTCCCCCTCTTCCATATTCCAGAGGTTCCCTCCTTCCCCCTCTTCCATCTTCCAGAGGTTCCCTCCTTGCCCATCTTCCATCTTCCAGAGATTCCCTCCTTCCCCGTCTTCCATCTTCCAGAGGTTCACTCCTTCCCCGTCTTCCATCTTCCAGAGGTTCCCTCCTTCCCCCTCTTCTATCTTCCATATTCCAGAGGTTCCCTCCTTCCCCGTCTTCCATCTTCCAGAGGTTTCCTCCTTCCCCCTCTTCCATCTTCCATCTTTCAGAGGTTCCCTCCTTCCCCCTCTTCCATCTTCCAGAGGTTCCCTCCTTCCCCCTCTTCCATCTTCCAGAGGTTCCCTCCTTCCCCCTCTTCCAGAGTTTCCCTCCTTCCCCGTCTTCCATCTTCCAGAGTTTCCCTCCTTCCCCCTCTTCCATCTTCCAGAGGTTCCCTCCTTCCCCCTCTTCCATCTTCCATCTTTCAGAGGTTCCCTCCTTCCCCCTCTTCCATCTTCCAGAGGTTCCCTCCTTCCCCCTCTTCCAGAGGTTCCCTCCTTTCCCCTCTTCCAGAGGTTCCCTCCTTCCCCTCTTCCAGAGGCTCCCTCCTTCCCCCTATTCCATCTTCCAGAGGTTCCCTCCTTCCCCCTCTTCCAGAGGTTCCCTCCTTTCCCCTCTTCCAGAGGTTCCCTCCTTCCCCTCTTCCAGAGGTTCCCTCCTTCCCCCTCTTCCATCTTCCAGAGGTCCCTCCTTCACCCCTCTTCCAGAGGTTCCCTCCTTTCCCATCTTCCATCTTCCAGAGGTTCCCTCCTTCCCCGTCTTCCAGAGATTTCCCCCTTTCCCCTCTTCCATCTTCCAGAGGTTCCCTCCTTCCCCCTCTTCCAGAGGTTCCCTCCTTTCCCCTCTTCCAGAGGTTCCCTCCTTCCCCTCTTCCAGAGGTTCCCTCCTTCCCCCTCTTCCATCTTCCAGAGGTCACTCCTTCCCCCTCTTCCAGAGGTTCCCTCCTTTCCCATCTTCCATCTTCCAGAGGTTCCCTCCTTCCCCGTCTTCCAGAGATTTCCTCCTTTCCCCTCTTCCATCTTCCAGAGGTTCTCTCCTTTTCCCTCTTCCATCTTCCAGAGGTTCCCTCCTTCCCCTCTTCCATCTTCCAGAGGTTCCCTCCTTCCCCTGTCTTCCATCTTCCAGAGGTTCCCTCCTTCCCCCTCTTCCATCTTCCAGAGGTTCCATCCTTCCCCTCTTCCATCTTCCAGAGGTTCCCTCCTTCCCACTTCTTCCAACTTCCAGAGGTTCCTTCCTTCCCCCTCTTCCATCTTCCAGAGGCTCCCTCCTTGCCCCCCTTCCATCTTCCAGACTTTCCCTCCTTTCCCCTCTTCCAGAGGTTATCTCCTTCCCCCTCTTCCATCTTCCAGAGTTTCCCTCCTTCCCCCTCTTCCATCTTCCAGAGTTTCCCTCCTTCCCCCTCTTCCATCTTCCAGAGGTTCCCTCCTTCACCCTCTTCCATCTTCCAGAGTTTCCCTCCTTCCCCCTCTTCCATCTTCCAGAGTTTCCCTCCTTCCCCCTCTTCCATCTTCCAGAGGTTCCCTCCTTGCCCCTCTTCCATCTTCCAGAGGTTCCCTCCTTCCCCCTCTTCCAGAGGTTCCCTACTTCCCCGTCTTCCATATTCCAGAGGTTCCCTCCTTCCCCCTCTTCCAACTTCGAGAGGATCCCTCCTTGCCCCTCTTCCATCTTCCAGAGGTTCACTCCTTCCCACTTCTTCCAACTTCCAGAGGTTCCTTCCTTCCCCCTCTTCCATCTTCCAGAGGCTCCCTCCTTGCCCCTCTTCCATCTTCCAGACGTTCCCTCCTTTCCCCTCTTCCAGAGGTTATCTCCTTCCCCCTCTTCCATCTTCCAGAGGTTCCCTCCTTCCCCCTCTTCCATCTTCCAGAGGTTCCCTCCTTCCCCCTCTTCCAGAGTTTCCCTCCTTCCCCGTCTTCCATCTTCCAGAGTTTCCCTCCTTCCCCGTCTTACATCTTCCAGAGGTTCCCTCCTTCCCCCTCTTCCATCTTCCAGAGGTTCCCTCCTTCACCGTCTTCCATCTTCCAGAGTTTCCCTCCTTTCCCGCCTTCCATCTTCAAGAGGTTCCCTCCTTCCCCTCTTCCAGAGGTTCCCTCCTTCCCCCTCTTCCATCTTCCAGAGGTTCCCTCCTTCCCCCTCTTCCAGAGGTTCCCTCCTTTCCCATCGTCCGTCTTCGAGAGGTTCCCTCCTTCCCGGCCTTCCAGAGATTTCCTCCTTTTCCCTCTTCCATCTTCCAGAGGTTCCCTCCTTCCCCCTCTTCCATCTTCCAGAGGTTCCCTCCTTCCCCTCTTCCATCTTCCAGAGGTTCCCTCCTTCCCCTCTTCCATCTTCCAGGTTCCCTCCTTGCCCGTCTTCCATCTTCCAGAGGATCCCTCCTTCCCCCTCTTCCATCTTCCAGAGGTTCCCTCCTTCCCCGTCTTCCATCTTCCAGAGGTTCCCTCCTTCCCCCTCTTCCATCTTCCAGAGGTTCCCTCCTTCCCCCTCTTCTATCTTCCATATTCCAGAGGTTCCCTACTTCCCCGTCTTCCATCTTCCAGAGGTTCCCTCCTTCCCCGTCTTCCATCTTCCAGAGGTTCCCTCCTTGCCCCTCTTCCATCTTCCAGAGAGTCCCTCCTTCCCCGTCTTCCATCTTCCAAAGGTTCCCTCCTTCCCCCTCTTCCATCTTCCATCTTTCAGAGGTTCCCTCCTTCCCACTCTTCCATCTTCCATCTTTCAGAGGTTCCCTCCTTCCCCCTCTTCCATCTTCCATCTTTCAGAGGTTCCCTCCTTCCCCCTCTTCCATCTTCCAGAGGTTCCCTCCTTCCCCATCTTCCATCTTCCAGAGGTTCCATCCTTCCCCTCTTCCATCTTCCAGAGGTACCTTCCTTCCCCCTCTTCCATCTTCCAGAGGTTCCCTCCTTGCCCCTCTTCCATCTTCCAGAGTTTCCCTCCTTCCCCCTCTTCCATCTTCCAGAGTTTCCCTCCTTCCCCCTCTTCCATCTTCCAGAGGTTCCCTCCTTCCCGTCTTCCATCTTCCAGAGTTTCCCTCCTTCCCCTCTTCCATTTTCCAGAGGTTCCCTCCTTCCCCCTCTTCCAGAGGTTCCCTCCTTCCCCGTCTTCCATATTCCAGAGGTTCCCTCCTTGCCCCTCTTCCATCTTCCAGAGATTCCCTCCTTCCCCGTCTTCCATCTTCCAGAGGTTCCCTCTTTCCCCGCCTTCCATCTTCCAGAGGTTCCCTCCTTCCCCGTCTTCCAGAGATTTCCTCCTTTCCCCTCTTCCATCTTCCAGAGGTTCTCTCCTTTTCCCTCTTCCATCTTCCAGAGGTTCCCTCCTTCCCCTCTTCCATCTTCCAGAGGTTCCCTCCTTCCCCTGTCTTCCATCTTCCAGAGGTTCCCTCCTTCCCCCTCTTCCATCTTCCAGAGGTTCCATCCTTCCCCTCTTCCATCTTCCAGAGGTTCCCTCCTTCCCACTTCTTCCAACTTCCAGAGGTTCCTTCCTTCCCCCTCTTCCATCTTCCAGAGGCTCCCTCCTTGCCCCTCTTCCATCTTCCAGACGTTCCCTCCTTTCCCCTTTTCCAGAGGTTATCTCCTTCCCCCTCTTCCATCTTCCAGAGTTTCCCTCCTTCCCCCTCTTCCATCTTCCAGAGTTTCCCTCCTTCCCCCTCTTCCATCTTCCAGAGGTTCCCTCCTTCCCCCTCTTCCATCTTCCAGAGTTTCCCTCCTTCCCCCTCTTCCATCTTCCAGAGTTTCCCTCCTTCCCCCTCTTCCATCTTCCAGAGGTTCCCTCCTTGCCCCTCTTCCATCTTCCAGAGGTTCCCTCCTTCCCCCTCTTCCAGAGGTTCCCTACTTCCCCGTCTTCCATATTCCAGAGGTTCCCTCCTTCCCCCTCTTCCAACTTCCAGAGGATCCCTCCTTGCCCCTCTTCCATCTTCCAGAGGTTCACTCCTTCCCACTTCTTCCAACTTCCAGAGGTTCCTTCCTTCCCCCTCTTCCATCTTCCAGAGGCTCCCTCCTTGCCCCTCTTCCATCTTCCAGACGTTCCCTCCTTTCCCCTCTTCCAGAGGTTATCTCCTTCCCCCTCTTCCATCTTCCAGAGTTTCCCTCCTTCCCCCTCTTCCATCTTCCAGAGTTTCCCTCCTTCCCCCTCTTCCATCTTCCAGAGGTTCCCTCCTTCCCCCTCTTCCATCTTCCAGAGTTTCCCTCCTTCCCCCTCTTCCATCTTCCAGAGTTTCCCTCCTTCCCCCTCTTCCATCTTCCAGAGGTTCCCTCCTTGCCCCTCTTCCATCTTCCAGAGGTTCCCTCCTTCCCCCTCTTCCAGAGGTTCCCTACTTCCCCGTCTTCCATATTCCAGAGGTTCCCTCCTTCCCCCTCTTCCAACTTCCAGAGGATCCCTCCTTGCCCCTCTTCCATCTTCCAGAGGTTCACTCCTTCCCCTTCTTCCATCTTCCAGAGGTTCCCTCCTTCCCCCTCTTCTATCTTCCATATTCCAGAGGTTCCCTCCTTCCCCGTCTTCCATCTTCCAGAGGTTCACTCCTTCCCCCTCTTCCATCTTCCAGAGGTTCCCTCCTTCCCCCTCTTCCATCTTCCAGAGATTCCCTCCTTCCCCGTCTTCCATCTTCCAGAGGTTCACTCCTTCCCCGCCTTCCATCTTCCAGAGGTTCCCTCCTTCCCCCTCTTCTATCTTCCATATTCCAGATGTTCCCTCCTTCCCCGTCTTCCATCTTCCAGAGGTTCCCTCCTTCCCCCTCTTCCATCTTCCAGAGGTTCCCTCCTTGCCCCTCTTCCAGAGGTTCCCTCCTTCCCCGTCTTCCATCTTCCAGAGGTTCACTCCTTCCCCCTCTTCCATCTTCCAGAGGTTCCCTCCTTCCCCCTCTTCCATCTTCCAGAGATTCCCTCCTTCCCCGTCTTCCATCTTCCAGAGGTTCACTCCTTCCCCGCCTTCCATCTTCCAGAGGTTCCCTCCTTCCCCCTCTTCTATCTTCCATATTCCAGATGTTCCCTCCTTCCCACTTCTTCCAACTTCCAGAGGTTC
Source organism: Oncorhynchus clarkii lewisi (assembly GCF_045791955.1). Classification (NCBI taxonomy): domain Eukaryota; kingdom Metazoa; phylum Chordata; class Actinopteri; order Salmoniformes; family Salmonidae; genus Oncorhynchus; species Oncorhynchus clarkii. The sequence goes on along the minus strand of NC_092151.1, from coordinate 5,766,754 downwards.
CTTCCTTCCCCCTCTTCCATCTTCCAGAGGCTCCCTCCTTGCCCCCCTTCCATCTTCCAGACTTTCCCTCCTTTCCCCTCTTCCAGAGGTTATCTCCTTCCCCCTCTTCCATCTTCCAGAGTTTCCCTCCTTCCCCCTCTTCCATCTTCCAGAGTTTCCCTCCTTCCCCCTCTTCCATCTTCCAGAGGTTCCCTCCTTCACCCTCTTCCATCTTCCAGAGTTTCCCTCCTTCCCCCTCTTCCATCTTCCAGAGTTTCCCTCCTTCCCCCTCTTCCATCTTCCAGAGGTTCCCTCCTTGCCCCTCTTCCATCTTCCAGAGGTTCCCTCCTTCCCCCTCTTCCAGAGGTTCCCTACTTCCCCGTCTTCCATATTCCAGAGGTTCCCTCCTTCCCCCTCTTCCAACTTCGAGAGGATCCCTCCTTGCCCCTCTTCCATCTTCCAGAGGTTCACTCCTTCCCACTTCTTCCAACTTCCAGAGGTTCCTTCCTTCCCCCTCTTCCATCTTCCAGAGGCTCCCTCCTTGCCCCTCTTCCATCTTCCAGACGTTCCCTCCTTTCCCCTCTTCCAGAGGTTATCTCCTTCCCCCTCTTCCATCTTCCAGAGGTTCCCTCCTTCCCCCTCTTCCATCTTCCAGAGGTTCCCTCCTTCCCCCTCTTCCAGAGTTTCCCTCCTTCCCCGTCTTCCATCTTCCAGAGTTTCCCTCCTTCCCCGTCTTACATCTTCCAGAGGTTCCCTCCTTCCCCCTCTTCCATCTTCCAGAGGTTCCCTCCTTCACCGTCTTCCATCTTCCAGAGTTTCCCTCCTTTCCCGCCTTCCATCTTCAAGAGGTTCCCTCCTTCCCCTCTTCCAGAGGTTCCCTCCTTCCCCCTCTTCCATCTTCCAGAGGTTCCCTCCTTCCCCCTCTTCCAGAGGTTCCCTCCTTTCCCATCGTCCGTCTTCGAGAGGTTCCCTCCTTCCCGGCCTTCCAGAGATTTCCTCCTTTTCCCTCTTCCATCTTCCAGAGGTTCCCTCCTTCCCCCTCTTCCATCTTCCAGAGGTTCCCTCCTTCCCCTCTTCCATCTTCCAGAGGTTCCCTCCTTCCCCTCTTCCATCTTCCAGGTTCCCTCCTTGCCCGTCTTCCATCTTCCAGAGGATCCCTCCTTCCCCCTCTTCCATCTTCCAGAGGTTCCCTCCTTCCCCGTCTTCCATCTTCCAGAGGTTCCCTCCTTCCCCCTCTTCCATCTTCCAGAGGTTCCCTCCTTCCCCCTCTTCTATCTTCCATATTCCAGAGGTTCCCTACTTCCCCGTCTTCCATCTTCCAGAGGTTCCCTCCTTCCCCGTCTTCCATCTTCCAGAGGTTCCCTCCTTGCCCCTCTTCCATCTTCCAGAGAGTCCCTCCTTCCCCGTCTTCCATCTTCCAAAGGTTCCCTCCTTCCCCCTCTTCCATCTTCCATCTTTCAGAGGTTCCCTCCTTCCCACTCTTCCATCTTCCATCTTTCAGAGGTTCCCTCCTTCCCCCTCTTCCATCTTCCATCTTTCAGAGGTTCCCTCCTTCCCCCTCTTCCATCTTCCAGAGGTTCCCTCCTTCCCCATCTTCCATCTTCCAGAGGTTCCATCCTTCCCCTCTTCCATCTTCCAGAGGTACCTTCCTTCCCCCTCTTCCATCTTCCAGAGGTTCCCTCCTTGCCCCTCTTCCATCTTCCAGAGTTTCCCTCCTTCCCCCTCTTCCATCTTCCAGAGTTTCCCTCCTTCCCCCTCTTCCATCTTCCAGAGGTTCCATCCTTCCCCTCTTCCATCTTCCAGAGGTACCTTCCTTCCCCCTCTTCCATCTTCCAGAGGTTCCCTCCTTGCCCCTCTTCCATCTTCCAGAGTTTCCCTCCTTCCCCCTCTTCCATCTTCCAGAGTTTCCCTCCTTCCCCCTCTTCCATCTTCCAGAGGTTCCCTCCTTCCCGTCTTCCATCTTCCAGAGTTTCCCTCCTTCCCCTCTTCCATTTTCCAGAGGTTCCCTCCTTCCCCCTCTTCCAGAGGTTCCCTCCTTCCCCGTCTTCCATATTCCAGAGGTTCCCTCCTTGCCCCTCTTCCATCTTCCAGAGATTCCCTCCTTCCCCGTCTTCCATCTTCCAGAGGTTCCCTCTTTCCCCGCCTTCCATCTTCCAGAGGTTCCCTCCTTCCCCGTCTTCCAGAGATTTCCTCCTTTCCCCTCTTCCATCTTCCAGAGGTTCTCTCCTTTTCCCTCTTCCATCTTCCAGAGGTTCCCTCCTTCCCCTCTTCCATCTTCCAGAGGTTCCCTCCTTCCCCTGTCTTCCATCTTCCAGAGGTTCCCTCCTTCCCCCTCTTCCATCTTCCAGAGGTTCCATCCTTCCCCTCTTCCATCTTCCAGAGGTTCCCTCCTTCCCACTTCTTCCAACTTCCAGAGGTTCCTTCCTTCCCCCTCTTCCATCTTCCAGAGGCTCCCTCCTTGCCCCTCTTCCATCTTCCAGACGTTCCCTCCTTTCCCCTTTTCCAGAGGTTATCTCCTTCCCCCTCTTCCATCTTCCAGAGTTTCCCTCCTTCCCCCTCTTCCATCTTCCAGAGTTTCCCTCCTTCCCCCTCTTCCATCTTCCAGAGGTTCCCTCCTTCCCCCTCTTCCATCTTCCAGAGTTTCCCTCCTTCCCCCTCTTCCATCTTTCAGAGTTTCCCTCCTTCCCCCTCTTCCATCTTCCAGAGGTTCCCTCCTTGCCCCTCTTCCATCTTCCAGAGGTTCCCTCCTTCCCCCTCTTCCAGAGGTTCCCTACTTCCCCGTCTTCCATATTCCAGAGGTTCCCTCCTTCCCCCTCTTCCAACTTCCAGAGGATCCCTCCTTGCCCCTCTTCCATCTTCCAGAGGTTCACTCCTTCCCACTTCTTCCAACTTCCAGAGGTTCCTTCCTTCCCCCTCTTCCATCTTCCAGAGGCTCCCTCCTTGCCCCTCTTCCAGAGATTTCCTCCTTTCCCCTCTTCCATCTTCCAGAGGTTCTCTCCTTTTCCCTCTTCCATCTTCCAGAGGTTCCCTCCTTCCCCTCTTCCATCTTCCAGAGGTTCCCTCCTTCCCCTGTCTTCCATCTTCCAGAGGTTCCCTCCTTCCCCCTCTTCCATCTTCCAGAGGTTCCATCCTTCCCCTCTTCCATCTTCCAGAGGTTCCCTCCTTCCCACTTCTTCCAACTTCCAGAGGTTCCTTCCTTCCCCCTCTTCCATCTTCCAGAGGCTCCCTCCTTGCCCCTCTTCCATCTTCCAGACGTTCCCTCGTTTCCCCTTTTCCAGAGGTTATCTCCTTCCCCCTCTTCCATCTTCCAGAGTTTCCCTCCTTCCCCCTCTTCCATCTTCCAGAGTTTCCCTCCTTCCCCCTCTTCCATCTTCCAGAGGTTCCCTCCTTCCCCCTCTTCCATCTTCCAGAGTTTCCCTCCTTCCCCCTCTTCCATCTTCCAGAGTTTCCCTCCTTCCCCCTCTTCCATCTTCCAGAGGTTCCCTCCTTGCCCCTCTTCCATCTTCCAGAGGTTCCCTCCTTCCCCCTCTTCCAGAGGTTCCCTACTTCCCCGTCTTCCATATTCCAGAGGTTCCCTCCTTCCCCCTCTTCCAACTTCCAGAGGATCCCTCCTTGCCCCTCTTCCATCTTCCAGAGGTTCACTCCTTCCCACTTCTTCCAACTTCCAGAGGTTCCTTCCTTCCCCCTCTTCCATCTTCCAGAGTTTCCCTCCTTCCCCCTCTTCCATCTTCCAGAGTTTCCCTCCTTCCCCCTCTTCCATCTTCCAGAGGTTCCCTCCTTCCCCCTCTTCCATCTTCCAGAGTTTCCCTCCTTCCCCCTCTTCCATCTTCCAGAGTTTCCCTCCTTCCCCCTCTTCCATCTTCCAGAGGTTCCCTCCTTGCCCCTCTTCCATCTTCCAGAGGTTCCCTCCTTCCCCCTCTTCCAGAGGTTCCCTACTTCCCCGTCTTCCATATTCCAGAGGTTCCCTCCTTCCCCCTCTTCCAACTTCCAGAGGATCCCTCCTTGCCCCTCTTCCATCTTCCAGAGGTTCACTCCTTCCCCTTCTTCCATCTTCCAGAGGTTCCCTCCTTCCCCCTCTTCTATCTTCCATATTCCAGAGGTTCCCTCCTTCCCCGTCTTCCATCTTCCAGAGGTTCACTCCTTCCCCCTCTTCCATCTTCCAGAGGTTCCCTCCTTCCCCCTCTTCCATCTTCCAGAGATTCCCTCCTTCCCCGTCTTCCATCTTCCAGAGGTTCACTCCTTCCCCGCCTTCCATCTTCCAGAGGTTCCCTCCTTCCCCCTCTTCTATCTTCCATATTCCAGATGTTCCCTCCTTCCCCGTCTTCCATCTTCCAGAGGTTCCCTCCTTCCCCCTCTTCCATCTTCCAGAGGTTCCCTCCTTGCCCCTCTTCCAGAGGTTCCCTCCTTCCCCGTCTTCCATCTTCCAGAGTTTCCCTCATTCCCCCTCTTCCATCTTCCAGAGGTTCCCTCCCTCCCCCTCTTCCAGAGGTTCCCTCCTTCCCCGTCTTCCATATTCCAGAGGTTCCCTCCTTCACCCTCTTCCATCTTCCAGAGGTTCCCTCCTTGCCCCTCTTCCATCTTCCAGAGATTCCCTCCTTCCCCGTCTTCCATCTTCCAGAGGTTCACTCTTTCCCCCTCTTCCATCTTCCAGAGGTTCCCTCCTTCCACCTCTTCCATCTTCCAGAGATTCCCTCCTTCCCCGTCTTCCATCTTCCAGAGGTTCACTCCTTCCCCGCCTTCCATCTTCCAGAGGTTCCCTCCTTCCCCCTCTTCTATCTTCCATATTCCAGAGGTTCCCTCCTTCCCCGTCTTCCATCTTCCAGAGGTTCCCTCCTTCCCCCTCTTCCATCTTCCAGAGGTTTCCTCCTTACCCCTCTTCCATCTTCCATCTTTCAGAGGTTCCCTCCTTCCCTCTCTTCCAACTTCCAGAGGTTCCCTTTTCCCCCTCTTCCATCTTCCAGAGGTTCCCTCCTTCCCCCTCTTCCATATTCCAGAGGTTCCCTCCTTCCCCGCCTTACATCTTCCTGAGGTTTCCTACTTCCCCCTCTTCCATCTTCCAGAGGTTACCTCCTTCCCCCTCTTCCATCTTCCATCTTTCAGAGGTTCCCTCCTTCCCCCTCTTCCATCTTCCAGAGGTTCACTCCTTCCCCTTCTTCCATCTTCCAGAGGTTCCCTCCTTCCCCCTCTTTTATCTTCCATATTCCAGAGGTTCCCTCCTTCCCCGTCTTCCATCTTCCAGAGGTTCCCTCCTTCCCCCTCTTCCATCTTCCAGAGGTTCCCTCCTTCCCCCTCTTCCAGAGGTTCCCTCCTTCCCCGTCTTCCATATTCCAGAGGTTCCCTCCATCACCCACTTCCATCTTCCAGAGGTTCCCTCCTTGTCCCTCTTCCATCTTCCAGAGATTCCCTCCTTCCCCGTCTTCCATCTTCCAGAGGTTCACTCCTTCCCCGTCTTCCATCTTCCAAAGGTTCCATCCTTCCCCCTCTTCTATCTTCCATATTCCAGAGGTTCCCTCCTTCCCCCTCTTCCATCTTCCAGAGGTTCCCTCCTTCCCCCTCTTCCATCTTCCAGAGGTTCCCTCCTTCCCCCTCTTCCATCTTCCAGAGATTCCCTCCTTCCCCGTCATCCATCTTCCAGAGGTTCACTCCTTCCCCGCCTTCCATCTTCCAGAGGTTCCCTCCTTCCCCCTCTTCTATCTTCCATATTCCAGAGGTTCCCTCCTTCCCCTCTTCCATCTTCCAGAGGTTCCCTCCTTCCCCCTCTTCCATCTTTCAGAGGTTCCCTCCTTCCCCCTCTTCCAACTTCTAGAGGTTCCCTCCTCCCCCCTCTTCCATCTTCCAGAGGTTCCCTCCTTCCCCCTCTTCCATCTTCCAGAGGTTCCCTCCTTCCCCGCCTTACATCTTCCTGAGGTTCCCTCCTTCCCCCTCTTCCATCTTCCAGAGGTTCCCTCCTTCCCCCTCTTCCATCTTCCATCTTTCAGAGGTTCCCTCCTTCCCCCTCTTCCATCTTCCAGATGTTCCCTCCTTCCCCCTCTTCCAGAGGTTCCCTCCTTTCCCCTCTTCCATCTTCCAGAGGTTCCCTCCTTCCCCATCTTCCAGAGATTTCCTCCTTTCCCCTCTTCCATCTTCCAGAGGTTCCCTCCTTCCCACACTTCCAGAGGTTCCCTCCTTTCCCCTCTTCCAGAGGTTCCCTCCTTCCCCTCTTCCAGAGGCTCCCTCCTTCCCCCTCTTCCATCTTCCAGAGGTCCCTCCTTCACCTTCTTCCAGAGGTTCCCTCCTTTCCCATCTTCCATCTTCCAGAGGTTCCCTCCTTCCCCGTCTTCCAGAGATTTCCTCCTTCCCCCTCTTCCAGAGGTTCCCTCCTTTCCCCTCTTCCATCTTCCAGAGGTTCCCTCCTTCCCACACTTCCAGAGGTTCCCTCCTTTCCCCTCTTCCAGAGGTTCCCTCCTTCCCCTCTTCCAGAGGTTCCCTCCTTCCCCCTCTTCCATCTTCCAGAGGTCCCTCCTTCCCCCTCTTCCAGAGGTTCCCTCCTTTCCCCTCTTCCATCTTTCAGAGGTTCCCTCCTTCCCCCTCTTCCAACTTCTAGAGGTTCCCTCCTCCCCCCTCTTCCATCTTCCAGAGGTTCCCTCCTTCCCCCTCTTCCATATTCCAGAGGTCCCTCCTTCACCTTCTTCCAGAGGTTCCCTCCTTTCCCATCTTCCATCTTCCAGAGGTTCCCTCCTTCCCCGTCTTCCAGAGATTTCCTCCTTCCCCCTCTTCCAGAGGTTCCCTCCTTTCCCCTCTTCCATCTTCCAGAGGTTCCCTCCTTCCCACACTTCCAGAGGTTCCCTCCTTTCCCCTCTTCCAGAGGTTCCCTCCTTCCCCTCTTCCAGAGGTTCCCTCCTTCCCCCTCTTCCATCTTCCAGAGGTCCCTCCTTCCCCCTCTTCCAGAGGTTCCCTCCTTTCCCCTCTTCCATCTTTCAGAGGTTCCCTCCTTCCCCCTCTTCCAACTTCTAGAGGTTCCCTCCTCCCCCCTCTTCCATCTTCCAGAGGTTCCCTCCTTCCCCCTCTTCCATATTCCAGAGGTTCCCTCCTTCCCCGCCTTACATCTTCCTGAGGTTCCCTCCTTCCCCCTCTTCCATCTTCCAGAGGTTCCCTCCTTCCCCCTCTTCCATCTTCCATCTTTCAGAGGTTCCCTCCTTCCCCCTCTTCCATCTTCCAGATGTTCCCTCCTTCCCCCTCTTCCAGAGGTTCCCTCCTTTCCCCTCTTCCATCTTCCAGAGGTTCCCTCCTTCCCCATCTTCCAGAGATTTCCTCCTTTCCCCTCTTCCATCTTCCAGAGGTTCCCTCCTTCCCTCTCTTCCAACTTCCAGAGGTTCCCTTTTCCCCCTCTTCCATCTTCCAGAGGTTCCCTCCTTCCCCCTCTTCCATATTCCAGAGGTTCCCTCCTTCCCCGCCTTACATCTTCCTGAGGTTTCCTACTTCCCCCTCTTCCATCTTCCAGAGGTTACCTCCTTCCCCCTCTTCCATCTTCCATCTTTCAGAGGTTCCCTCCTTCCCCCTCTTCCATCTTCCAGAGGTTCACTCCTTCCCCTTCTTCCATCTTCCAGAGGTTCCCTCCTTCCCCCTCTTTTATCTTCCATATTCCAGAGGTTCCCTCCTTCCCCGTCTTCCATCTTCCAGAGGTTCCCTCCTTCCCCCTCTTCCATCTTCCAGAGGTTCCCTCCTTCCCCCTCTTCCAGAGGTTCCCTCCTTCCCCGTCTTCCATATTCCAGAGGTTCCCTCCATCACCCACTTCCATCTTCCAGAGGTTCCCTCCTTGTCCCTCTTCCATCTTCCAGAGATTCCCTCCTTCCCCGTCTTCCATCTTCCAGAGGTTCACTCCTTCCCCGTCTTCCATCTTCCAAAGGTTCCATCCTTCCCCCTCTTCTATCTTCCATATTCCAGAGGTTCCCTCCTTCCCCCTCTTCCATCTTCCAGAGGTTCCCTCCTTCCCCCTCTTCCATCTTCCAGAGGTTCCCTCCTTCCCCCTCTTCCATCTTCCAGAGATTCCCTCCTTCCCCGTCATCCATCTTCCAGAGGTTCACTCCTTCCCCGCCTTCCATCTTCCAGAGGTTCCCTCCTTCCCCCTCTTCTATCTTCCATATTCCAGAGGTTCCCTCCTTCCCCTCTTCCATCTTCCAGAGGTTCCCTCCTTCCCCCTCTTCCATCTTTCAGAGGTTCCCTCCTTCCCCCTCTTCCAACTTCTAGAGGTTCCCTCCTCCCCCCTCTTCCATCTTCCAGAGGTTCCCTCCTTCCCCCTCTTCCATATTCCAGAGGTTCCCTCCTTCCCCGCCTTACATCTTCCTGAGGTTCCCTCCTTCCCCCTCTTCCATCTTCCAGAGGTTCCCTCCTTCCCCCTCTTCCATCTTCCATCTTTCAGAGGTTCCCTCCTTCCCCCTCTTCCATCTTCCAGATGTTCCCTCCTTCCCCCTCTTCCAGAGGTTCCCTCCTTTCCCCTCTTCCATCTTCCAGAGGTTCCCTCCTTCCCCATCTTCCAGAGATTTCCTCCTTTCCCCTCTTCCATCTTCCAGAGGTTCCCTCCTTCCCACACTTCCAGAGGTTCCCTCCTTTCCCCTCTTCCAGAGGTTCCCTCCTTCCCCTCTTCCAGAGGCTCCCTCCTTCCCCCTCTTCCATCTTCCAGAGGTCCCTCCTTCACCTTCTTCCAGAGGTTCCCTCCTTTCCCATCTTCCATCTTCCAGAGGTTCCCTCCTTCCCCGTCTTCCAGAGATTTCCTCCTTCCCCCTCTTCCAGAGGTTCCCTCCTTTCCCCTCTTCCATCTTCCAGAGGTTCCCTCCTTCCCACACTTCCAGAGGTTCCCTCCTTTCCCCTCTTCCAGAGGTTCCCTCCTTCCCCTCTTCCAGAGGTTCCCTCCTTCCCCCTCTTCCATCTTCCAGAGGTCCCTCCTTCCCCCTCTTCCAGAGGTTCCCTCCTTTCCCCTCTTCCATCTTTCAGAGGTTCCCTCCTTCCCCCTCTTCCAACTTCTAGAGGTTCCCTCCTCCCCCCTCTTCCATCTTCCAGAGGTTCCCTCCTTCCCCCTCTTCCATATTCCAGAGGTCCCTCCTTCACCTTCTTCCAGAGGTTCCCTCCTTTCCCATCTTCCATCTTCCAGAGGTTCCCTCCTTCCCCGTCTTCCAGAGATTTCCTCCTTCCCCCTCTTCCAGAGGTTCCCTCATTTCCCCTCTTCCATCTTCCAGAGGTTCCCTCCTTCCCACACTTCCAGAGGTTCCCTCCTTTCCCCTCTTCCAGAGGTTCCCTCCTTCCCCTCTTCCAGAGGTTCCCTCCTTCCCCCTCTTCCATCTTCCAGAGGTCCCTCCTTCCCCCTCTTCCAGAGGTTCCCTCCTTTCCCCTCTTCCATCTTTCAGAGGTTCCCTCCTTCCCCCTCTTCCAACTTCTAGAGGTTCCCTCATCCCCCCTCTTCCATCTTCCAGAGGTTCCCTCCTTCCCCCTCTTCCATATTCCAGAGGTTCCCTCCTTCCCCGCCTTACATCTTCCTGAGGTTCCCTCCTTCCCCCTCTTCCATCTTCCAGAGGTTCCCTCCTTCCCCCTCTTCCATCTTCCATCTTTCAGAGGTTCCCTCCTTCCCCCTCTTCCATCTTCCAGAGGTTCCCTCCTTTCCCCTCTTCCATCTTCCAGAGGTTCCCTCCTTCCCCATCTTCCAGAGATTTCCTCCTTTCCCCTCTTCCATCTTCCAGAGGTTCCCTCCTTCCCACACTTCCAGAGGTTCCCTCCTTTCCCCTCTTCCAGAGGTTCCCTCCTTCCCCTCTTCCAGAGGTTCCCTCCTTCCCCGTCTTCCATCTTCCAGAGGTTCCCTCCTTCCCCCTCTTCCATCTTCCAGAGGTTCCCTCCTTTCCCCTCTTCCAGAGGTTCCCTCCTTCCCCTCTTCCAGAGGTTCCCTCCTTCCCCGTCTTCCATCTTCCAGAGGTTCCCTCCTTCCCCGTCTTCCATATTCCAGAGGTTCCCTCCATCACCCACTTCCATCTTCCAGAGGTTCCCTCCTTGTCCCTCTTCCATCTTCCAGAGATTCCCTCCTTCCCCGTCTTCCATCTTCCAGAGGTTCACTCCTTTCCCGTCTTCCATCTTCCAAAGGTTCCCTCCTTCCCCCTCTTCTATCTTCCATATTCCAGAGGTTCCCTCCTTCCCCCTCTTCCATCTTCCAGAGGTTCCCTCCTTCCCCCTCTTCCATCTTCCAGAGGTTCCCTCCTTCCCACTCTTCCATCTTCCAGAGATTCCCTCCTTCCCGTCTTCCATCTTCCAGAGGTTCACTCCTTCCCCGCCTTCCATCTTCCAGAGGTTCCCTCCTTCCCCCTCTTCTATCTTCCATATTCCAGAGGTTCCCTCCTTCCCCGTCTTCCATCTTCCAGAGGTTCCCTCCTTCCCCCTCTTCCATCTTTCAGAGGTTCCCTCCTTCCCCCTCTTCCAACTTCTAGAGGTTCCCTCCTCCCCCCTCTTCCATCTTCCAGAGGTTCCCTCCTTCCCCCTCTTCCATATTCCAGAGGTTCCCTCCTTCCCCGCCTTACATCTTCCTGAGGTTCCCTCCTTCCCCCTCTTCCATCTTCCAGAGGTTCCCTCCTTCCCCCTCTTCCATCTTCCATCTTTCAGAGGTTCCCTCCTTCCCCCTCTTCCATCTTCCAGATGTTCCCTCCTTCCCCCTCTTCCAGAGGTTCCCTCCTTTCCCCTCTTCCATCTTCCAGAGGTTCCCTCCTTCCCCATCTTCCAGAGATTTCCTCCTTTCCCCTCTTCCATCTTCCAGAGGTTCCCTCCTTCCCACACTTCCAGAGGTTCCCTCCTTTCCCCTCTTCCAGAGGTTCCCTCCTTCCCCTCTTCCAGAGGTTCCCTCCTTCCCCCTCTTCCATCTTCCAGAGGTCCCTCCTTCCCCCTCTTCCAGAGGTTCCCTCCTTTCCCATCTTCCATCTTCCAGAGGTTCCCTCCTTCCCCGTCTTCCAGAGATTTCCTCCTTCCCCCTCTTCCAGAGGTTCCCTCCTTTCCCCTCTTCCATCTTCCAGAGGTTCCCTCCTTCCCACACTTCCAGAGGTTCCCTCCTTTCCCCTCTTCCAGAGGTTCCCTCCTTCCCCTCTTCCAGAGGTTCCCTCCTTCCCCCTCTTCCATCTTCCAGAGGGCCCTCCTTCCCCCTCTTCCAGAGATTCCCTCCTTTCCCCTCTTCCATCTTCCAGAGGTTCCCTCCTTCCCCTCTTCCATCTTCCAGAGGTTCCCTCCTTCCCCCTCTTCCATCTTCCAGAGTTTCCCTCCTTCCCCCTCTTCCATCTTCCAGAGGTTCCATCCTTCCCCTCTTCCATCTTCCAGAGGTTCCCTCCTTCCCCCTTCTTCCATCTTCCAGAGGTTCCTTCCTTCCCCATCTTCCATCTTCCAGAGGCTCCCTCCTTGCCCCTCTTCCATCTTCCAGACGTTCCCTCCTTTCCCCTCTTCCAGAGGTTACCTCCTTCGCCCTCTTCCATCTTCCAGAGTTTCCCTCCTTCCCCCTCTTCCATCTTCCAGAGTTTCCCTCCTTCCCCCTCTTCCATCTTCCATAGGTTCCCTCCTTGCCCCTCTTCCATCTTCAAGAGTTTCCCTCCTTCCCCTTCTTCCATCTTCCAGAGTTTCCCTCCTTCCCCCTCGTCCATCTTCCAGAGGTTCCCTCCTTCCCCCTCTTCCAGAGGTTCCCTCCTTCCCCGTCTTCCATCTTCCAGAGTTTCCCTCCTTCCCCCTCTTCCATCTTCCAGAGGTTCCCTCCTTCCCCGTCTTCCAGAGGTTCCCTCCTTCCCCGTCTTCCATATTCCAGAGGTTCCTTCCTTCCCCCTCTTCCATCTTCCAGAGGTTCCCTACTTGCCCCTCTTCCATCTTCCAGAGATTCCCTCCTTCCCCGTCTTCCATCTTCCAGAGGTTCACTCCTTCACCTTCTTCCATCTTCCAGAGGTTCCCTCCTTCCCCCTCTTCCATCTTCCAGAGGTTCACTCCTTCCCCGCCTTCCATCATCCAGAGGTTCCCTTTCTTGCCCCTCTTCTATCTTCCATATTCCAGAGGTTCCCTCCTTCCCTCTCTTCCATCTTCCAGAGGTTCCCTCCTTCCCCCTCTTCCATCTTCCAGAGGTTCCCTCCTTCCCCCTCTTCCAGAGTTTCCCTCCTTCCCCGTCTTCCATCTTCCAGAGTTTCCCTCCTTCCCCGTCTTACATCTTCCAGAGGTTCCCTCCTTCCCCCTCTTCCATCTTCCAGAGGTTCCCTCCTTCACCGTCTTCCATCTTCCAGAGTTTCCCTCCTTCCCCGCCTTCCATCTTCAAGAGGTTCCCTCCTTCCCCTCTTCCAGAGGTTCCCTCCTTCCCCCTCTTCCATCTTCCAGAGGTTCCCTCCTTCCCCCTCTTCCAGAGGTTCCCTCCTTTCCCATCGTCCGTCTTCGAGAGGTTCCCTCCTTCCCGGCCTTCCAGAGATTTCCTCCTTTCCCCTCTTCCATCTTCCAGAGGTTCCCTCCTTCCCCCTCTTCCATCTTCCAGAGGTTCCCTCCTTCCCCTCTTCCATCTTCCAGAGGTTCCCTCCTTCCCCTCTTCCATCTTCCAGGTTCCCTCCTTGCCCGTCTTCCATCTTCCAGAGGATCCCTCCTTCCCCCTCTTCCATCTTCCAGAGGTTCCCTCCTTCCCCGTCTTCCATCTTCCAGAGGTTCCCTCCTTCCCCCTCTTCTATCTTCCATATTCCAGAGGTTCCCTACTTCCCCGTCTTCCATCTTCCAGAGGTTCCCTCCTTCCCCGTCTTCCATCTTCCAGAGGTTCCCTCCTTCCCCAACTTCCATCTTCCAGAGGTTCCCTCCTTGCCCCTCTTCCATCTTCCAGAGAGTCCCTCCTTCCCCGTCTTCCATCTTCCAAAGGTTCCCTCCTTCCCCCTCTTCCATCTTCCATCTTTCAGAGGTTCCCTCCTTCCCACTCTTCCATCTTCCATCTTTCAGAGGTTCCCTCCTTCCCCCTCTTCCATCTTCCATCTTTCAGAGGTTTCCTCCTTCCCCCTCTTCCATCTTCCAGAGGTTCCCTCCTTCCCCATCTTCCATCTTCCAGAGGTTCCATCCTTCCCCTCTTCCATCTTCCAGAGGTACCTTCCTTAGCCCTCTTCCATCTTCCAGAGGTTCCCTCCTTGCCCCTCTTCCATCTTCCAGAGTTTCCCTCCTTCCCCCTCTTCCATCTTCCAGAGTTTCCCTCCTTCCCCCTCTTCCATCTTCCAGAGGTTCCCTCCTTCCCGTCTTCCATCTTCCAGAGTTTCCCTCCTTCCCCTCTTCCATTTTCCAGAGGTTCCCTCCTTCCCCCTCTTCCAGAGGTTCCCTCCTTCCCCGTCTTCCATATTCCAGAGGTTCCCTCCTTGCCCCTCTTCCATCTTCCAGAGATTCCCTCCTTCCCCGTCTTCCATCTTCCAGAGGTTCCCTCTTTCCCCGCCTTCCATCTTCCAGAGGTTCCCTCCTTCCCCGTCTTCCATCTTCCAGAGGTTCCCTCCTTCCCCGCCTTCCTTCTTCCAGAGGTTCCCTCCTTCCCCCTCTTCTATCTTCCATATTCCAGAGGTTCCCTCCTTCCCCGTCTTCCATCTTCCAGAGATTCCCTCCTTCCCCTCTTCCATCTTCCAGAGGTTCCCTCCTTCCCCCTCTTCCATCTTCCAGAAGTTCACTCCTTCCCCGCCTTCCATCTTCCAGAGGTTCCCTCCTTCCCCCTCTTCTATCTTCCATATTCCAGAGGTTACCTCCTTCCCCGTCTTCCATCTTCCAGAGGTTCCCTCCTTCCCCCTCTTCCATCTTCCAGAGGTTTCCTCCTTCCCCCTCTTCCATCTTCCATCTTTCAGAGGTTCCCTCCTTCCCCCTCTTCCATCTTCCAGAGGTTCCCTCCTTCCCCTCTTCCATCTTCCAGAGGTTCCCTCCTTCCCCCTCTTCCATCTTCCAGAGGTTCCCTCCTTCCCCCTCTTCCATCTTCCAGAGGTTCCATCCTTCCCCTCTTCCATCTTCCAGGTTCCCTCCTTGCCCGTCTTCCATCTTCCAGAGGTTCCCTCCTTCCCCCTCTTCCATCTTCCAGAGGTTCCCTCCTTCCCCGTCTTCCATCTTCCAGAGGTTCCCTCCTTCCCCGTCTTCCATCTTCAAGAGTTTCCCTCATTCCCCCTCTTCCATCTTCCAGAGGTTCCCTCCCTCCCCCTCTTCCAGAGGTTCCCTCCTTCCCCGTCTTCCATATTCCAGAGGTTCCCTCCTTCACCCTCTTCCATCTTCCAGAGGTTCCCTCCTTGCCCCTCTTCCATCTTCCAGAGATTCCCTCCTTCCCCGTCTTCCATCTTCCAGAGGTTCACTCCTTCCCCGTCTTCCATCTTCCAGAGGTTCCCTCCTTCCCCCTCTTCTATCTTCCATATTCCAGAGGTTCCCTCCTTCCCCCTCTTCCATCTTCCAGAGGTTCCCTCTTTCCCCCTCTTCCATCTTCCAGAGGTTCCCTCCTTCCACCTCTTCCATCTTCCAGAGATTCCCTCCTTCCCCGTCTTCCATCTTCCAGAGGTTCACTCCTTCCCCGCCTTCCATCTTCCAGAGGTTCCCTCCTTCCCCCTCTTCTATCTTCCATATTCCAGAGGTTCCCTCCTTCCCCGTCTTCCATCTTCCAGAGGTTCCCTCCTTCCCCCTCTTCCATCTTCCAGAGGTTTCCTCCTTACCCCTCTTCCATCTTCCAGAGGTTCCATCCTTCCCGTCTTCCATCTTCCAGGTTCCCTCCTTGCCCGTCTTCCATCTTCCAGAGGTTCCCTCCTTCCCCCTCTTCCATCTTCCAGAGGTTCCCTCCTTCCCCGTCTTCCATCTTCCAGAGGTTCCCTCCTTCCCCGTCTTCCATCTTCAAGAGTTTCCCTCATTCCCCCTCTTCCATCTTCCAGAGGTTCCCTCCCTCCCCCTCTTCCAGAGGTTCCCTCCTTCCCCGTCTTCCATATTCCAGAGGTTCCCTCCTTCACCCTCTTCCATCTTCCAGAGGTTCCCTCCTTGCCCCTCTTCCATCTTCCAGAGATTCCCTCCTTCCCCGTCTTCCATCTTCCAGAGGTTCACTCCTTCCCCGTCTTCCATCTTCCAGAGGTTCCCTCCTTCCCCCTCTTCTATCTTCCATATTCCAGAGGTTCCCTCCTTCCCCCTCTTCCATCTTCCAGAGGTTCCCTCTTTCCCCCTCTTCCATCTTCCAGAGGTTCCCTCCTTCCACCTCTTCCATCTTCCAGAGATTCCCTCCTTCCCCGTCTTCCATCTTCCAGAGGTTCACTCCTTCCCCGCCTTCCATCTTCCAGAGGTTCCCTCCTTCCCCCTCTTCTATCTTCCATATTCCAGAGGTTCCCTCCTTCCCCGTCTTCCATCTTCCAGAGGTTCCCTCCTTCCCCCTCTTCCATCTTCCAGAGGTTTCCTCCTTACCCCTCTTCCATCTTCCATCTTTCAGAGGTTCCCTCCTTCCCTCTCTTCCAACTTCCAGAGGTTCCCTTTTCCCCCTCTTCCATCTTCCAGAGGTTCCCTCCTTCCCCCTCTTCCATATTCCAGAGGTTCCCTCCTTCCCCGCCTTAAATCTTCCTGAGGTTTCCTACTTCCCCCTCTTCCATCTTCCAGAGGTTACCTCCTTCCCCCTCTTCCATCTTCCATCTTTCAGAGGTTCCCTCCTTCCCCCTCTTCCATCTTCCAGAGGTTCACTCCTTCCCCTTCTTCCATCTTCCAGAGGTTCCCTCCTTCCCCCTCTTTTATCTTCCATATTCCAGAGGTTCCCTCCTTCCCCGTCTTCCATCTTCCAGAGGTTCCCTCCTTCCCCCTCTTCCATCTTCCAGAGGTTCCCTCCTTCCCCCTCTTCCAGAGGTTCCCTCCTTCCCCGTCTTCCATATTCCAGAGGTTCCCTCCATCACCCACTTCCATCTTCCAGAGGTTCCCTCCTTGTCCCTCTTCCATATTCCAGAGGTTCCCTCCTTCCCCCTCTTCCATCTTCCAGAGGTTCCCTCCTTCCCCCTCTTCCATCTTCCAGAGGTTCCCTCCTTCCCCCTCTTCCATCTTCCAGAGATTCCCTCCTTCCCCGTCATCCATCTTCCAGAGGTTCACTCCTTCCCCGCCTTCCATCTTCCAGAGGTTCCCTCCTTCCCCCTCTTCTATCTTCCATATTCCAGAGGTTCCCTCCTTCCCCTCTTCCATCTTCCAGAGGTTCCCTCCTTCCCCCTCTTCCATCTTTCAGAGGTTCCCTCCTTCCCCCTCTTCCAACTTCTAGAGGTTCCCTCCTCCCCCCTCTTCCATCTTCCAGAGGTTCCCTCCTTCCCCCTCTTCCATATTCCAGAGGTTCCCTCCTTCCCCGTCTTCCATCTTCCAGAGGTTCCCTCTTTCCCCCTCTTCCATCTTCCAGAGGTTCCCTCCTTCCCCCTCTTCCAGAGGTTCCCTCCTTCCCCGTCTTCCATATTCCAGAGGTTCCCTCCATCACCCACTTCCATCTTCCAGAGGTTCCCTCCTTGTCCCTCTTCCATATTCCAGAGGTTCCCTCCTTCCCCCTCTTCCATCTTCCAGAGGTTCCCTCCTTCCCCCTCTTCCATCTTCCAGAGGTTCCCTCCTTCCCCCTCTTCCATCTTCCAGAGATTCCCTCCTTCCCCGTCATCCATCTTCCAGAGGTTCACTCCTTCCCCGCCTTCCATCTTCCAGAGGTTCCCTCCTTCCCCCTCTTCTATCTTCCATATTCCAGAGGTTCCCTCCTTCCCCTCTTCCATCTTCCAGAGGTTCCCTCCTTCCCCCTCTTCCATCTTTCAGAGGTTCCCTCCTTCCCCCTCTTCCAACTTCTAGAGGTTCCCTCCTCCCCCCTCTTCCATCTTCCAGAGGTTCCCTCCTTCCCCCTCTTCCATATTCCAGAGGTTCCCTCCTTCCCCGCCTTACATCTTCCTGAGGTTCCCTCCTTCCCCCTCTTCCATCTTCCAGAGGTTCCCTCCTTTCCCCTCTTCCATCTTCCAGAGGTTCCCTCCTTCCCCATCTTCCAGAGATTTCCTCCTTTCCCCTCTTCCATCTTCCAGAGGTTCCCTCCTTCCCACACTTCCAGAGGTTCCCTCCTTTCCCCTCTTCCAGAGGTTCCCTCCTTCCCCTCTTCCAGAGGCTCCCTCCTTCCCCCTCTTCCATCTTCCAGAGGTCCCTCCTTCACCTTCTTCCAGAGATTTCCTCCTTCCCCCTCTTCCAGAGGTTCCCTCCTTTCCCCTCTTCCATCTTCCAGAGGTTCCCTCCTTCCCACACTTCCAGAGGTTCCCTCCTTTCCCCTCTTCCAGAGGTTCCCTCCTTCCCCTCTTCCAGAGGTTCCCTCCTTCCCCCTCTTCCATCTTCCAGAGGTCCCTCCTTCCCCCTCTTCCAGAGGTTCCCTCCTTTCCCCTCTTCCATCTTTCAGAGGTTCCCTCCTTCCCCCTCTTCCAACTTCTAGAGGTTCCCTCCTCCCCCCTCTTCCATCTTCCAGAGGTTCCCTCCTTCCCCCTCTTCCATATTCCAGAGGTCCCTCCTTCACCTTCTTCCAGAGGTTCCCTCCTTTCCCATCTTCCATCTTCCAGAGTTTCCCTCCTTCCCCGTCTTCCAGAGATTTCCTCCTTCCCCCTCTTCCAGAGGTTCCCTCCTTTCCCCTCTTCCATCTTCCAGAGGTTCCCTCCTTCCCACACTTCCAGAGGTTCCCTCCTTTCCCCTCTTCCAGAGGTTCCCTCCTTCCCCTCTTCCAGAGGTTCCCTCCTTCCCCCTCTTCCATCTTCCAGAGGTCCCTCCTTCCCCCTCTTCCAGAGGTTCCCTCCTTTCCCCTCTTCCATCTTTCAGAGGTTCCCTCCTTCCCCCTCTTCCAACTTCTAGAGGTTCCCTCCTCCCCCCTCTTCCATCTTCCAGAGGTTCCCTCCTTCCCCCTCTTCCATATTCCAGAGGTCCCTCCTTCACCTTCTTCCAGAGGTTCCCTCCTTTCCCATCTTCCATCTTCCAGAGGTTCCCTCCTTCCCCGTCTTCCAGAGATTTCCTCCTTCCCCCTCTTCCAGAGGTTCCCTCCTTTCCCCTCTTCCATCTTCCAGAGGTTCCCTCCTTCCCACACTTCCAGAGGTTCCCTCCTTTCCCCTCTTCCAGAGGTTCCCTCCTTCCCCTCTTCCAGAGGTTCCCTCCTTCCCCCTCTTCCATCTTCCAGAGGTCCCTCCTTCCCCCTCTTCCAGAGGTTCCCTCCTTTCCCCTCTTCCATCTTTCAGAGGTTCCCTCCTTCCCCCTCTTCCAACTTCTAGAGGTTCCCTCATCCCCCCTCTTCCATCTTCCAGAGGTTCCCTCCTTCCCCCTCTTCCATATTCCAGAGGTTCCCTCCTTCCCCGCCTTACATCTTCCTGAGGTTCCCTCCTTCCCCCTCTTCCATCTTCCAGAGGTTCCCTCCTTCCCCCTCTTCCATCTTCCATCTTTCAGAGGTTCCCTCCTTCCCCCTCTTCCATCTTCCAGATGTTCCCTCCTTCCCCCTCTTCCAGAGGTTCCCTCCTTTCCCCTCTTCCATCTTCCAGAGGTTCCCTCCTTCCCCATCTTCCAGAGATTTCCTCCTTTCCCCTCTTCCATCTTCCAGAGGTTCCCTCCTTCCCACACTTCCAGAGGTTCCCTCCTTTCCCCTCTTCCAGAGGTTCCCTCCTTCCCCTCTTCCAGAGGTTCCCTCCTTCCCCGTCTTCCATCTTCCAGAGGTTCCCTCCTTCCCCCTCTTCCATCTTCCAGAGGTTCCCTCCTTTCCCCTCTTCCAGAGGTTCCCTCCTTCCCCTCTTCCAGAGGTTCCCTCCTTCCCCGTCTTCCATCTTCCAGAGGTTCCCTCCTTCCCCGTCTTCCATATTCCAGAGGTTCCCTCCATCACCCACTTCCATCTTCCAGAGGTTCCCTCCTTGTCCCTCTTCCATCTTCCAGAGATTCCCTCCTTCCCCGTCTTCCATCTTCCAGAGGTTCACTCCTTTCCCGTCTTCCATCTTCCAAAGGTTCCCTCCTTCCCCCTCTTCTATCTTCCATATTCCAGAGGTTCCCTCCTTCCCCGTCTTCCATCTTCCAGAGGTTCCCTCCTTCCCCCTCTTCCATCTTTCAGAGGTTCCCTCCTTCCCCCTCTTCCAACTTCTAGAGGTTCCCTCCTCCCCCCTCTTCCATCTTCCAGAGGTTCCCTCCTTCCCCCTCTTCCATGTTCCAGAGGTTCCCTCCTTCCCCGCCTTACATCTTCCTGAGGTTCCCTCCTTCCCCCTCTTCCATCTTCCAGAGGTTCCCTCCTTCCCCCTCTTCCATCTTCCATCTTTCAGAGGTTCCCTCCTTCCCCCTCTTCCATCTTCCAGATGTTCC
Organism: Oncorhynchus clarkii lewisi; assembly: GCF_045791955.1. Taxonomy (NCBI): domain Eukaryota; kingdom Metazoa; phylum Chordata; class Actinopteri; order Salmoniformes; family Salmonidae; genus Oncorhynchus; species Oncorhynchus clarkii. The sequence continues at coordinate 5,747,488 of NC_092151.1, read as the reverse complement.
CTCCTTCCCCCTCTTCCAGAGGTTCCCTCCTTTCCCCTCTTCCATCTTCCAGAGGTTCCCTCCTTCCCCATCTTCCAGAGATTTCCTCCTTTCCCCTCTTCCATCTTCCAGAGGTTCCCTCCTTCCCACACTTCCAGAGGTTCCCTCCTTTCCCCTCTTCCAGAGGTTCCCTCCTTCCCCTCTTCCAGAGGTTCCCTCCTTCCCCCTCTTCCATCTTCCAGAGGTCCCTCCTTCCCCCTCTTCCAGAGGTTCCCTCCTTTCCCATCTTCCATCTTCCAGAGGTTCCCTCCTTCCCCGTCTTCCAGAGATTTCCTCCTTCCCCCTCTTCCAGAGGTTCCCTCCTTTCCCCTCTTCCATCTTCCAGAGGTTCCCTCCTTCCCACACTTCCAGAGGTTCCCTCCTTTCCCCTCTTCCAGAGGTTCCCTCCTTCCCCTCTTCCAGAGGTTCCCTCCTTCCCCCTCTTCCATCTTCCAGAGGGCCCTCCTTCCCCCTCTTCCAGAGATTCCCTCCTTTCCCCTCTTCCATCTTCCAGAGGTTCCCTCCTTCCCCTCTTCCATCTTCCAGAGTTTCCCTCCTTCCCCCTCTTCCATCTTCCAGAGGTTCCATCCTTCCCCTCTTCCATCTTCCAGAGGTTCCCTCCTTCCCCCTTCTTCCATCTTCCAGAGGTTCCTTCCTTCCCCATCTTCCATCTTCCAGAGGCTCCCTCCTTGCCCCTCTTCCATCTTCCAGACGTTCCCTCCTTTCCCCTCTTCCAGAGGTTACCTCCTTCGCCCTCTTCCATCTTCCAGAGTTTCCCTCCTTCCCCCTCTTCCATCTTCCAGAGTTTCCCTCCTTCCCCCTCTTCCATCTTCCATAGGTTCCCTCCTTGCCCCTCTTCCATCTTCAAGAGTTTCCCTCCTTCCCCCTCTTCCATCTTCCAGAGTTTCCCTCCTTCCCCCTCGTCCATCTTCCAGAGGTTCCCTCCTTCCCCCTCTTCCAGAGGTTCCCTCCTTCCCCGTCTTCCATCTTCCAGAGTTTCCCTCCTTCCCCCTCTTCCATCTTCCAGAGGTTCCCTCCTTCCCCGTCTTCCAGAGGTTCCCTCCTTCCCCGTCTTCCATATTCCAGAGGTTCCTTCCTTCCCCCTCTTCCATCTTCCAGAGGTTCCCTACTTGCCCCTCTTCCATCTTCCAGAGATTCCCTCCTTCCCCGTCTTCCATCTTCCAGAGGTTCACTCCTTCCCCTTCTTCCATCTTCCAGAGGTTCCCTCCTTCCCCCTCTTCCATCTTCCAGAGGTTCACTCCTTCCCCGCCTTCCATCATCCAGAGGTTCCCTCCTTCCCCCTCTTCTATCTTCCATATTCCAGAGGTTCCCTCCTTCCCCCTCTTCCATCTTCCAGAGGTTCCCTCCTTCCCCCTCTTCCATCTTCCAGAGGTTCCCTCCTTCCCCCTCTTCCAGAGTTTCCCTCCTTCCCCGTCTTCCATCTTCCAGAGTTTCCCTCCTTCCCCGTCTTACATCTTCCAGAGGTTCCCTCCTTCCCCCTCTTCCATCTTCCAGAGGTTCCCTCCTTCACCGTCTTCCATCTTCCAGAGTTTCCCTCCTTTCCCGCCTTCCATCTTCAAGAGGTTCCCTCCTTCCCCTCTTCCAGAGGTTCCCTCCTTCCCCCTCTTCCATCTTCCAGAGGTTCCCTCCTTCCCCCTCTTCCAGAGGTTCCCTCCTTTCCCATCGTCCGTCTTCGAGAGGTTCCCTCCTTCCCGGCCTTCCAGAGATTTCCTCCTTTCCCCTCTTCCATCTTCCAGAGGTTCCCTCCTTCCCCCTCTTCCATCTTCCAGAGGTTCCCTCCTTCCCCTCTTCCATCTTCCAGAGGTTCCCTCCTTCCCCTCTTCCATCTTCCAGGTTCCCTCCTTGCCCGTCTTCCATCTTCCAGAGGATCCCTCCTTCCCCCTCTTCCATCTTCCAGAGGTTCCCTCCTTCCCCGTCTTCCATCTTCCAGAGGTTCCCTCCTTCCCCCTCTTCTATCTTCCATATTCCAGAGGTTCCCTACTTCCCCGTCTTCCATCTTCCAGAGGTTCCCTCCTTCCCCGTCTTCCATCTTCCAGAGGTTCCCTCCTTCCCCAACTTCCATCTTCCAGAGGTTCCCTCCTTGCCCCTCTTCCATCTTCCAGAGAGTCCCTCCTTCCCCGTCTTCCATCTTCCAAAGGTTCCCTCCTTCCCCCTCTTCCATCTTCCATCTTTCAGAGGTTCCCTCCTTCCCACTCTTCCATCTTCCATCTTTCAGAGGTTCCCTCCTTCCCCCTCTTCCATCTTCCATCTTTCAGAGGTTTCCTCCTTCCCCCTCTTCCATCTTCCAGAGGTTCCCTCCTTCCCCATCTTCCATCTTCCAGAGGTTCCATCCTTCCCCTCTTCCATCTTCCAGAGGTACCTTCCTTCCCCCTCTTCCATCTTCCAGAGGTTCCCTCCTTGCCCCTCTTCCATCTTCCAGAGTTTCCCTCCTTCCCCCTCTTCCATCTTCCAGAGTTTCCCTCCTTCCCCCTCTTCCATCTTCCAGAGGTTCCCTCCTTCCCGTCTTCCATCTTCCAGAGTTTCCCTCCTTCCCCTCTTCCATTTTCCAGAGGTTCCCTCCTTCCCCCTCTTCCAGAGGTTCCCTCCTTCCCCGTCTTCCATATTCCAGAGGTTCCCTCCTTGCCCCTCTTCCATCTTCCAGAGATTCCCTCCTTCCCCGTCTTCCATCTTCCAGAGGTTCCCTCTTTCCCCGCCTTCCATCTTCCAGAGGTTCCCTCCTTCCCCGTCTTCCATCTTCCAGAGGTTCCCTCCTTCCCCGCCTTCCTTCTTCCAGAGGTTCCCTCCTTCCCCCTCTTCTATCTTCCATATTCCAGAGGTTCCCTCCTTCCCCGTCTTCCATCTTCCAGAGATTCCCTCCTTCCCCTCTTCCATCTTCCAGAGGTTCCCTCCTTCCCCCTCTTCCATCTTCCAGAAGTTCACTCCTTCCCCGCCTTCCATCTTCCAGAGGTTCCCTCCTTCCCCCTCTTCTATCTTCCATATTCCAGAGGTTACCTCCTTCCCCGTCTTCCATCTTCCAGAGGTTCCCTCCTTCCCCCTCTTCCATCTTCCAGAGGTTTCCTCCTTCCCCCTCTTCCATCTTCCATCTTTCAGAGGTTCCCTCCTTCCCCCTCTTCCATCTTCCAGAGGTTCCCTCCTTCCCCTCTTCCATCTTCCAGAGGTTCCCTCCTTCCCCCTCTTCCATCTTCCAGAGGTTCCCTCCTTCCCCCTCTTCCATCTTCCAGAGGTTCCATCCTTCCCCTCTTCCATCTTCCAGGTTCCCTCCTTGCCCGTCTTCCATCTTCCAGAGGTTCCCTCCTTCCCCCTCTTCCATCTTCCAGAGGTTCCCTCCTTCCCCGTCTTCCATCTTCCAGAGGTTCCCTCCTTCCCCTTCTTCCATCTTCCAGAGGTTCCCTCCTTCCCCCTCTTCCATCTTCCAGAGGTTCCCTCCTTCCCCTCTTCCATCTTCCAGAGGTTCCCTCCTTCCCCCTCTTCCATCTTCCAGAGGTTCCCTCCTTCCCCCTCTTCCATCTTCCAGAGGTTCCATCCTTCCCGTCTTCCATCTTCCAGGTTCCCTCCTTGCCCGTCTTCCATCTTCCAGAGGTTCCCTCCTTCCCCCTCTTCCATCTTCCAGAGGTTCCCTCCTTCCCCCTCTTCCATCTTCCAGAGGTTCCCTCCTTCCCCCTCTTCTATCTTCCATATTCCAGAGGTTCCCTACTTCCCCGTCTTCCATCTTCCAGAGGTTCCCTCCTTCCCCGTCTTCCATCTTCCAGAGGTTCCCTCCTTCCCCAACTTCCATCTTCCAGAGGTTCCCTCCTTGCCCCTCTTCCATCTTCCAGAGAGTCCCTCCTTCCCCGTCTTCCATCTTCCAAAGGTTCCCTCCTTCCCCCTCTTCCATCTTCCATCTTTCAGAGGTTCCCTCCTTCCCCCTCTTCCATCTTCCATCTTTCAGAGGTTCCCTCCTTCCCCCTCTTCCATCTTCCAGAGGTTCCCTCCTTCCCCATCTTCCATCTTCCCGAGGTTCCATCCTTCCCCTCTTCCATCTTCCAGAGGTACCTTTCTTCCCCCTCTTCCATCTTCCAGAGGTTCCCTCCTTGCCCCTCTTCCATCTTCCAGAGTTTCCCTCCTTCCCCTCTTCCATCTTCCAGAGTTTCCCTCCTTCCCCCTCTTCCATCTTCCAGAGGTTCCCTCCTTCCCCGTCTTCCATCTTCCAGAGTTTCCCTCCTTCCCCTCTTCCATTTTCCAGAGGTTCCCTCCTTCCCCCTCTTCCAGAGGTTCCCTCCTTCCCCGTCTTCCATATTCAAGAGGTTCCCTCCTTGCCCCTCTTCCATTTTCCAGAGATTCCCTCCTTCCCCGTCTTCTATCTTCCAGAGGTTCCCTCTTTCCCCGCCTTCCATCTTCCAGAGGTTCCTTCCTTCCCCATCTTCCATCTTCCAGAGGTTCCCTCCTTCCCCGCCTTCCTTCTTCCAGAGGTTCCCTCCTTCCCCCTCTTCTATCTTCCATATTCCAGAGGTTACCTCCTTCCCCGTCTTCCATCTTCCAGAGGTTCCCTCCTTCCCCTCTTCCATCTTCCAGAGGTTCCCTCCTTCCCCCTCTTCCATCTTCCAGAAGTTCACTCCTTCCCCGCCTTCCATCTTCCAGAGGTTCCCTCCTTCCCCCTCTTCTATCTTCCATTTTCCAGAGGTTACCTCCTTCCCCGTCTTCCATCTTCCAGAGGTTCCCTCCTTCCCCTCTTCCATCTTCCAGAGGTTCCCTCCTTCCCCCTCTTCCATCTTTCAGAGGTTCCCTCCTTCCCCCTCTTCCATCTTCCAGAGGTTCCCTCCTTCCCCTCTTCCATCTTCCAGAGGTTCCCTCCTTCCCCCTCTTCCATCTTCCAGAAGTTCACTCCTTCCCCGCCTTCCATCTTCCAGAGGTTCCCTCCTTCCCCCTCTTCTATCTTCCATTTTCCAGAGGTTACCTCCTTCCCCGTCTTCCATCTTCCAGAGGTTCCCTCCTTCCCCTCTTCCATCTTCCAGAGGTTCCCTCCTTCCCCCTCTTCCATCTTTCAGAGGTTCCCTCCTTCCCCCTCTTCCATCTTCCAGAGGTTCCCTCCTTCCCCTCTTCCATCTTCCAGAGGTTCCCTCCTTCCCCCTCTTCCATCTTCCAGAGGTTCCCTCCTTCCCCCTCTTCCATCTTCCAGAGGTTCCATCCTTCCCCTCTTCCATCTTCCAGGTTCCCTCCTTGCCCGTCTTCCATCTTCCAGAGGTTCCCTCCTTCCCCCTCTTTCATCTTCCAGAGGTTCCCTCCTTCCCCGTCTTACATCTTCCAGAGGTTCCCTCCTTCCCCTTCTTCCATCTTCCAGAGGTTCCCTCCTTCCTCCTCTTCTATCTTCCATATTCCAGAGGTTCCCTACTTTCCCGTCTTCCATCTTCCAGAGGTTCCCTCCTTCCCCGTCTTCCATCTTCCAGAGGTTCCCTCCTTCCCCAACTTCCATATTCCAGAGGTTCCCTCCTTGCCCCTCTTCCATCTTCCAGAGATTCCCTCCTTCCCCGTCTTCCATCTTCCAAAGGTTCCCTCCTTCCCCCTCTAACATCTTCCATCTTTCAGAGGTTCCCTCCTTCCCCCTCTTCCATCTTCCATCTTTCAGAGGTTCCCTCCTTCCCCCTCTTCCATCTTCCAGAGTTTCCCGCCTTCCCCATCTTCCATCTTCCAGAGGTTCCATCCTTCCCCTCTTCCATCTTCCAGAGTTTCCCTCCTTCCCCCTCTTCCATCTTCCAGAGTTTCCCTCCTTCCCCCTCTTCCATCTTCCAGAGGTTCCCTCCTTCCCCGTCTTCCATCTTCCAGAGTTTCCCTCCTTCCCCTCTTACATTTTCCAGAGGTTCCCTCCTTCCCCCTCTTCCAGAGGTTCCCTCCTTCCCCGTCTTCCATATTCCAGAGGTTCCCTCCTTGCCCCTCTTCCATCTTCCAGAGATTCCCTCCTTCCCCGTCTTCCATCTTCCAGAGGTTCCCTCTTTCCCCGCCTTCCATCTTCCAGAGGTTCCCTCCTTCCCCGTCTTCCATCTTCCAGAGGTTCCCCCCTTCCCCGCCTTCCATCTTCCAGAGGTTCCCTCCTTCCCCCTCTTCTATCTTCCATATTACAGAGGTTCCCTCCTTCCCCGTCTTCCATCTTCCAGAGGTTCCCTCCTTCCCCGCCTTCCTTCTTCCAGAGGTTCCCTCCTTCCCCCTCTTCTATCTTCCATATTCCAGAGGTTCCCTCCTTCCCCGTCTTCCATCTTCCAGAGATTCCCTCCTTCCCCTCTTCCATCTTCCAGAGGTTCCCTCCTTCCCCCTCTTCCATCTTCCAGAAGTTCACTCCTTCCCCGCCTTCCATCTTCCAGAGGTTCCCTCCTTCCCCCTCTTCTATCTTCCATATTCCAGAGGTTACCTCCTTCCCCGTCTTCCATCTTCCAGAGGTTCCCTCCTTCCCCCTCTTCCATCTTCCAGAGGTTTCCTCCTTCCCCCTCTTCCATCTTCCATCTTTCAGAGGTTCCCTCCTTCCCCCTCTTCCATCTTCCAGAGGTTCCCTCCTTCCCCTCTTCCATCTTCCAGAGGTTCCCTCCTTCCCCCTCTTCCATCTTCCAGAGGTTCCCTCCTTCCCCCTCTTCCATCTTCCAGAGGTTCCATCCTTCCCCTCTTCCATCTTCCAGGTTCCCTCCTTGCCCGTCTTCCATCTTCCAGAGGTTCCCTCCTTCCCCCTCTTCCATCTTCCAGAGGTTCCCTCCTTCCCCGTCTTCCATCTTCCAGAGGTTCCCTCCTTCCCCTTCTTCCATCTTCCAGAGGTTCCCTCCTTCCCCCTCTTCCATCTTCCAGAGGTTCCCTCCTTCCCCTCTTCCATCTTCCAGAGGTTCCCTCCTTCCCCCTCTTCCATCTTCCAGAGGTTCCCTCCTTCCCCCTCTTCCATCTTCCAGAGGTTCCATCCTTCCCGTCTTCCATCTTCCAGGTTCCCTCCTTGCCCGTCTTCCATCTTCCAGAGGTTCCCTCCTTCCCCCTCTTCCATCTTCCAGAGGTTCCCTCCTTCCCCCTCTTCCATCTTCCAGAGGTTCCCTCCTTCCCCCTCTTCTATCTTCCATATTCCAGAGGTTCCCTACTTCCCCGTCTTCCATCTTCCAGAGGTTCCCTCCTTCCCCGTCTTCCATCTTCCAGAGGTTCCCTCCTTCCCCAACTTCCATCTTCCAGAGGTTCCCTCCTTGCCCCTCTTCCATCTTCCAGAGAGTCCCTCCTTCCCCGTCTTCCATCTTCCAAAGGTTCCCTCCTTCCCCCTCTTCCATCTTCCATCTTTCAGAGGTTCCCTCCTTCCCCCTCCTCCATCTTCCATCTTTCAGAGGTTCCCTCCTTCCCCCTCTTCCATCTTCCAGAGGTTCCCTCCTTCCCCATCTTCCATCTTCCCGAGGTTCCATCCTTCCCCTCTTCCATCTTCCAGAGGTACCTTCCTTCCCCCTCTTCCATCTTCCAGAGGTTCCCTCCTTGCCCCTCTTCCATCTTCCAGAGTTTCCCTCCTTCCCCCTCTTCCATCTTCCAGAGTTTCCCTCCTTCCCCCTCTTCCATCTTCCAGAGGTTCCCTCCTTCCCCGTCTTCCATCTTCCAGAGTTTCCCTCCTTCCCCTCTTCCATTTTCCAGAGGTTCCCTCCTTCCCCCTCTTCCAGAGGTTCCCTCCTTCCCCGTCTTCCATATTCCAGAGGTTCCCTCCTTGCCCCTCTTCCATTTTCCAGAGATTCCCTCCTTCCCCGTCTTCTATCTTCCAGAGGTTCCCTCTTTCCCCGCCTTCCATCTTCCAGAGGTTCCCTCCTTCCCCATCTTCCATCTTCCAGAGGTTCCCTCCTTCCCCGCCTTCCTTCTTCCAGAGGTTCCCTCCTTCCCCCTCTTCTATCTTCCATATTCCAGAGGTTACCTCCTTCCCCGTCTTCCATCTTCCAGAGGTTCCCTCCTTCCCCTCTTCCATCTTCCAGAGGTTCCCTCCTTCCCCCTCTTCCATCTTCCAGAAGTTCACTCCTTCCCCGCCTTCCATCTTCCAGAGGTTCCCTCCTTCCCCCTCTTCTATCTTCCATTTTCCAGAGGTTACCTCCTTCCCCGTCTTCCATCTTCCAGAGGTTCCCTCCTTCCCCTCTTCCATCTTCCAGAGGTTCCCTCCTTCCCCCTCTTCCATCTTTCAGAGGTTCCCTCCTTCCCCCTCTTCCATCTTCCAGAGGTTCCCTCCTTCCCCTCTTCCATCTTCCAGAGGTTCCCTCCTTCCCCCTCTTCCATCTTCCAGAGGTTCCCTCCTTCCCCCTCTTCCATCTTCCAGAGGTTCCATCCTTCCCCTCTTCCATCTTCCAGGTTCCCTCCTTGCCCGTCTTCCATCTTCCAGAGGTTCCCTCCTTCCCCCTCTTTCATCTTCCAGAGGTTCCCTCCTTCCCCGTCTTCCATCTTCCAGAGGTTCCCTCCTTCCCCTTCTTCCATCTTCCAGAGGTTCCCTCCTTCCTCCTCTTCTATCTTCCATATTCCAGAGGTTCCCTACTTTCCCGTCTTCCATCTTCCAGAGGTTCCCTCCTTCCCCGTCTTCCATCTTCCAGAGGTTCCCTCCTTCCCCAACTTCCATATTCCAGAGGTTCCCTCCTTGCCCCTCTTCCATCTTCCAGAGATTCCCTCCTTCCCCGTCTTCCATCTTCCAAAGGTTACCTCCTTCCCCCTCTAACATCTTCCATCTTTCAGAGGTTCCCTCCTTCCCCCTCTTCCATCTTCCATCTTTCAGAGGTTCCCTCCTTCCCCCTCTTCCATCTTCCAGAGTTTCCCGCCTTCCCCATCTTCCATCTTCCAGAGGTTCCATCCTTCCCCTCTTCCATCTTCCAGAGTTTCCCTCCTTCCCCCTCTTCCATCTTCCAGAGTTTCCCTCCTTCCCCCTCTTCCATCTTCCAGAGGTTCCCTCCTTCCCCGTCTTCCATCTTCCAGAGTTTCCCTCCTTCCCCTCTTACATTTTCCAGAGGTTCCCTCCTTCCCCCTCTTCCAGAGGTTCCCTCCTTCCCCGTCTTCCATATTCCAGAGGTTCCCTCCTTGCCCCTCTTCCATCTTCCAGAGATTCCCTCCTTCCCCGTCTTCCATCTTCCAGAGGTTCCCTCTTTCCCCGCCTTCCATCTTCCAGAGGTTCCCTCCTTCCCCGTCTTCCATCTTCCAGAGGTTCCCCCCTTCCCCGCCTTCCATCTTCCAGAGGTTCCCTCCTTCCCCCTCTTCTATCTTCCATATTCCAGAGGTTCCCTCCTTCCCCGTCTTCCATCTTCCAGAGGTTCCCTACTTCCCCCTCTTCCATCTTCCAGAGTTTCCCTCCTTCCCCTCTTCCAGAGGTTCCCTCCTTCCCCTCTTCCATCTTCCAGAGGTTCCCTCCTTCCCCCTCTTCCATCTTCCAGAGGTTCCCTCCTTCCCCCTCTTCCATCTTCCAGAGGTTCCATCCTTCCCCTCTTCCATCTTCCAGGTTCCCTCCTTGCCCGTCTTCCATCTTCCAGAGGTTCCCTCCTTCCCCCTCTTCCATCTTCCAGAGGTTCCCTCCTTCCCCGTCTTCCATCTTCCAGAGGTTCCCTCCTTCCCCTTCTTCCATCTTCCAGAGGTTCCCTCCTTCCCCCTCTTCCATCTTCCAGAGGTTCCCTCCTTCCCCTCTTCCATCTTCCAGAGGTTCCCTCCTTCCCCCTCTTCCATCTTCCAGAGGTTCCCTCCTTCCCCCTCTTCCATCTTCCAGAGGTTCCATCCTTCCCGTCTTCCATCTTCCAGGTTCCCTCCTTGCCCGTCTTCCATCTTCCAGAGGTTCCCTCCTTCCCCCTCTTCCATCTTCCAGAGGTTCCCTCCTTCCCCCTCTTCCATCTTCCAGAGGTTCCCTCCTTCCCCCTCTTCTATCTTCCATATTCCAGAGGTTCCCTACTTCCCCGTCTTCCATCTTCCAGAGGTTCCCTCCTTCCCCGTCTTCCATCTTCCAGAGGTTCCCTCCTTCCCCAACTTCCATCTTCCAGAGGTTCCCTCCTTGCCCCTCTTCCATCTTCCAGAGAGTCCCTCCTTCCCCGTCTTCCATCTTCCAAAGGTTCCCTCCTTCCCCCTCTTCCATCTTCCATCTTTCAGAGGTTCCCTCCTTCCCCCTCTTCCATCTTCCATCTTTCAGAGGTTCCCTCCTTCCCCCTCTTCCATCTTCCAGAGGTTCCCTCCTTCCCCATCTTCCATCTTCCCGAGGTTCCATCCTTCCCCTCTTCCATCTTCCAGAGGTACCTTCCTTCCCCCTCTTCCATCTTCCAGAGGTTCCCTCCTTGCCCCTCTTCCATCTTCCAGAGTTTCCCTCCTTCCCCCTCTTCCATCTTCCAGAGTTTCCCTCCTTCCCCCTCTTCCATCTTCCAGAGGTTCCCTCCTTGCCCGTCTTCCATCTTCCAGAGTTTCCCTCCTTCCCCTCTTCCATTTTCCAGAGGTTCCCTCCTTCCCCCTCTTCCAGAGGTTCCCTCCTTCCCCGTCTTCCATATTCCAGAGGTTCCCTCCTTGCCCCTCTTCCATTTTCCAGAGATTCCCTCCTTCCCCGTCTTCTATCTTCCAGAGGTTCCCTCTTTCCCCGCCTTCCATCTTCCAGAGGTTCCCTCCTTCCCCATCTTCCATCTTCCAGAGGTTCCCTCCTTCCCCGCCTTCCTTCTTCCAGAGGTTCCCTCCTTCCCCCTCTTCTATCTTCCATATTCCAGAGGTTACCTCCTTCCCCGTCTTCCATCTTCCAGAGGTTCCCTCCTTCCCCTCTTCCATCTTCCAGAGGTTCCCTCCTTCCCCCTCTTCCATCTTCCAGAAGTTCACTCCTTCCCCGCCTTCCATCTTCCAGAGGTTCCCTCCTTCCCCCTCTTCTATCTTCCATTTTCCAGAGGTTACCTCCTTCCCCGTCTTCCATCTTCCAGAGGTTCCCTCCTTCCCCTCTTCCATCTTCCAGAGGTTCCCTCCTTCCCCCTCTTCCATCTTTCAGAGGTTCCCTCCTTCCCCCTCTTCCATCTTCCAGAGGTTCCCTCCTTCCCCTCTTCCATCTTCCAGAGGTTCCCTCCTTCCCCCTCTTCCATCTTCCAGAGGTTCCCTCCTTCCCCCTCTTCCATCTTCCAGAGGTTCCATCCTTCCCCTCTTCCATCTTCCAGGTTCCCTCCTTGCCCGTCTTCCATCTTCCAGAGGTTCCCTCCTTCCCCCTCTTTCATCTTCCAGAGGTTCCCTCCTTCCCCGTCTTCCATCTTCCAGAGGTTCCCTCCTTCCCCTTCTTCCATCTTCCAGAGGTTCCCTCCTTCCTCCTCTTCTATCTTCCATATTCCAGAGGTTCCCTACTTTCCCGTCTTCCATCTTCCAGAGGTTCCCTCCTTCCCCGTCTTCCATCTTCCAGAGGTTCCCTCCTTCCCCAACTTCCATATTCCAGAGGTTCCCTCCTTGCCCCTCTTCCATCTTCCAGAGATTCCCTCCTTCCCCGTCTTCCATCTTCCAAAGGTTCCCTCCTTCCCCCTCTAACATCTTCCATCTTTCAGAGGTTCCCTCCTTCCCCCTCTTCCATCTTCCATCTTTCAGAGGTTCCCTCCTTCCCCCTCTTCCATCTTCCAGAGTTTCCCGCCTTCCCCATCTTCCATCTTCCAGAGGTTCCATCCTTCCCCTCTTCCATCTTCCAGAGTTTCCCTCCTTCCCCCTCTTCCATCTTCCAGAGTTTCCCTCCTTCCCCCTCTTCCATCTTCCAGAGGTTCCCTCCTTCCCCGTCTTCCATCTTCCAGAGTTTCCCTCCTTCCCCTCTTACATTTTCCAGAGGTTCCCTCCTTCCCCCTCTTCCAGAGGTTCCCTCCTTCCCCGTCTTCCATATTCCAGAGGTTCCCTCCTTGCCCCTCTTCCATCTTCCAGAGATTCCCTCCTTCCCCGTCTTCCATCTTCCAGAGGTTCCCTCTTTCCCCGCCTTCCATCTTCCAGAGGTTCCCTCCTTCCCCGTCTTCCATCTTCCAGAGGTTCCCCCCTTCCCCGCCTTCCATCTTCCAGAGGTTCCCTCCTTCCCCCTCTTCTATCTTCCATATTCCAGAGGTTCCCTCCTTCCCCGTCTTCCATCTTCCAGAGGTTCCCTCCTTCCCCCTCTTCCATCTTCCAGAGTTTCCCTCCTTCCCCTCTTCCAGAGGTTCCCTCCTTCCCCCTCTTCCATCTTCCATCTTTCAGAGGTTCCCTCCTTCCCCCTCTTCCATCTTCCAGAGGTTCCCTCCTTCCCCTCTTCCAGAGGTTCCCTCCTTCCCCGTCTTCCATCTTCCAGAGTTTCCCTCCTTCCCCGTCTTACATCTTCCAGAGGTTCCCTCCTTCCCCCTCTTCCATCTTCCAGAGATTCCCTCCTTCCCCGTCTTCCATCTTCCAGAGTTTCCCTCCTTCCCCGCCTTCCATCTTCCAGAGGTTACCTCCTTCCCCCTCTTCCTTCTTTCATCTTCCAGAGGTTCCCTCCTTCCCCCTCTTCCATATTCCAGAGTTTCCCTCCTTCCCCTCTTCCAGAGGTTCCCTCCTTCCCCCTCTTCCATCTTCCATCTTTCAGAGGTTCCCTCCTTCCCCCTCTTCCATCTTCCAGAGGTTCCCTCCTTCCCCTCTTCCAGAGGTTCCCTCCTTCCCCGTCTTCCATCTTCCAGAGTTTCCCTCCTTCCCCGTCTTACATCTTCCAGAGGTTCCCTCCTTCCCCCTCTTCCATCTTCCAGAGATTCCCTCCTTCCCAGTCTTCCATCTTCCAGAGTTTCCCTCCTTCCCCGCCTTCCATCTTCCAGAGGTTACCTCCTTCCCCCTCTTCCTTCTTTCATCTTCCAGAGGTTCCCTCCTTCCCCCTCTTCCATATTCCAGAGGTTCCCTCCTTCCCCGTCTTCCATCTTCCAGAGGTTCCCTCCTTCCCCCTCTTCCATCTTCCAGAGGTTTCCTCCTTCCCCCTCTTCCATCTTCCATCATTCAGAGGTTCCCTCCTTCCCCCTCTTCCATCTTCCAGAGGTTCCCTCCTTCCCCTCTTCCAGAGGTTCCCTCCTTCCCCCTCTTCCATCTTCCAGAGGTTCCCTCCTTGCCCCTCTTCCATCTTCCAGAGATTTCCTCCTTTCCCCTCTTCCATCTTCCAGAGGTTCCCTCCTTCCCCCTCTTCCATCTTCCAGAGGTTCCCTCCTTCCCCTCTTCCATCTCCCAGAGGTTCCCTCCTTCCCCCTCTTCCATCTTCCAGAGGTTCCATCCTTCCCCTCTTCCATATTCCAGAGGTTCCCTCCTTCCCCTCTTCCATCTTCCAGAGGTTCCCTCCTTCCCCCTCTTCCATCTTCCAGAGGTTCCCTCCTTCCCCATATTCCATCTTCCAGAGGTTCCCTCCTTCCCCTCTTCCATCTTCCAGAGGTTCCTTCCTTCCCCCTCTTCCATCATCCAGAGGTTCCCTCCTTGCCCCTCTTCCATCTTCCAGAGTTTCCCTCCTTCCCCCTCTTCCATCTACCAGAGTTTCCCTCCTTCCCCCTCTTCCATCTTCCAGAGGTTCCCTCCTTCCCCCTCTTCCAGAGGTTCCCTACTTCCCCGTCTTCCATCTTCCAGAGTTTCCCTCCTTCCCCCTCTTCCATTTTCCAGAGGTTCCCTCATTCCCCCTCTTCCAGAGGTTCCCTCCTTCCCCTCTTCCATCTCCCAGAGGTTCCCTCCTTCCCCCTCTTCCATCTTCCAGAGGTTCCATCCTTCCCCTCTTCCATCTTCCAGAGGTTCCCTCCTTCCCCTCTTCCATCTTCCAGAGGTTCCCTCCTTCCCCCTCTTCTATCTTCCATATTCCAGAGGTTAGCTCCTTCCCCGTCTTCCATCTTCCAGAGGTTCCCTCCTTCCCCCTCTTCCATCTTCCAGAGGTTTCCTCCTTCCCCCTCTTCCATCTTCCATCTTTCAGAGGTTCCCTCCTTCCCCCTCTTCCATCTTCCAGAGTTTCCCTCCTTCCCCTCTTCCATCTTCCAGAGGTTCCCTCCTTCCCCCTCTTCCATCTTCCAGAGGTTCCCTCCTTCCCCCTCTTCCATCTTCCAGAGGTTCCATCCTTCCCCTCTTCCATCTTCCAGGTTCCCTCCTTGCCCGTCTTCCATCTTCCAGAGGTTCCCTCCTTCCCCCTCTTCCATCTTCCAGAGATTCCCTCCTTCCCCGTCTTCCATCTTCCAGAGGTTCCCTCTTTCCCCGCCTTCCATCTTCCAGAGGTTCCCTCCTTCCCCGTCTTCCATCTTCCAGAGGTTCCCTCCTTCCCCGCCTTCCATCTTCCAGAGGTTCCCTCCTTCCCCCTCTTCTATCTTCCATATTCCAGAGGTTCCCTCCTTCCCCGTCTTACATCTTCCAAAGGTTCCCTCCTTCCCCCTCTTCCATCTTCCAGAGGATCCCTCCTTCCCCTCTTCCAGAGGTTCCCTCCTTCCCCCTCTTCCATCTTCCATCTTTCAGAGGTTCCCTCCTTCCACCTCTTCCATCTTCCAGAGGTTCCCTCCTTCCCCTCTTCCAGAGGTTCCCTCCTTCCCCGTCTTCCATCTTCCAGAGTTTCCCTCCATCCCCGTCTTACATCTTCCAGAGGTTCCCTCCTTCCCCCTCTTCCATCTTCCAGAGATTCCCTCCTTCCCCGTCTTCCATCTTCCAGAGTTTCCCTCCTTCCCCGCCTTCCATCTTCCAGAGGTTACCTCCTTCCCCCTCGTCCTTCTTTCATCTTCCAGAGGTTCCCTCCTTCCCCCTCTTCCATATTCCAGAGGTTCCCTCCTTCCCCGTCTTCCATCTTACAGAGGTTCCCTCCTTCCCCCTCTTCCATCTTCCAGAGGTTTCCTCCTTCCCCCTCTTCAATCTTCCATCTTTCAGAGGTTCCCTCCTTCCCCCTCTTCCATCTTCCAGAGGTTCCCTCCTTGCCCCTCTTCCATCTTCCAGAGATTTTCTCCTTTCCCCTCTTCCATCTTCCAGAGGTTCCCTCCTTCCCCCTCTTCCATCTTCCAGAGGTTCCCTCCTTCCCCTCTTCCATCTCCCAAAGGTTCCCTCCTTCCCCCTCTTCCATCTTCCAGAGGTTCCATCCTTCCCCTCTTCCATCTTCCAGAGGTTCCCTCCTTCCCCTCTTCCATCTTCCAGAGGTTCCCTCCTTCCCCCTCTTCCATCTTCCAGAGGTTCCCTCCTTGCCCCTCTTCCATCTTCCAGAGTTTCCCTCCTTCCCCCTCTTCCATCTACCAGAGTTTCCCTCCTTCCCCCTCTTCCATCTTCCAGAGTTTCCCTCCTTCCCCCTCTTCCATCTACCAGAGTTTCCCACCTTCCCCCTCTTCCATCTTCCAGAGGTTCCCTCTTTCCCCCTCTTCCAGAGGTTCCCTCCTTCCCCGTCTTCCATCTTCCAGAGTTTCCCTCCTTCCCCCTCTTCCATTTTCCAGAGGTTCCCTCCTTCACCCTCTTCCAGAGGTTCCCTCCTTCCCCGTCTTCCATATTCCAGAGGTTCCCTCCTTGCCCCTCTTCCATCTTCCAGAGATTCCCTCCTTCCCCGTCTTCCATCTTCCAGAGGTTCCCTCCTTCCCCGCCTTCCATCTTCCAGAGGTTCCCTCCTTCCCCGTCTTCCATCTTCCAGAGGTTCCCTCCTTCCCCGCCTTCCATCTTCCAGAGGTTCCCTCCTTCCCACTCTTCTATCTTCCATATTCCAGAGGTTCCCTCCTTCCCCCTCTTCCATCTTCCAGAGGTTCCCTCCTTCCCCTCTTCCAGAGGTTCTCTCCTTGCCCCTCTTCCATCTTCCAGAGATTTCCTCCTTTCCCCTCTTCCATCTTCCAGAGGTTCCCTCCTTCCCCCTCTTCCATCTTCCAGAGGTTCCCTCCTTCCCCTCTTCCATCTCCCAGAGGTTCCCTCCTTCCCCCTCTTCTTCAATCTTCTAGAGGTTCCATCCTTCCCCTCTTCCATCTTCCAGAGGTTCCCTCCTTCCCCTCTTCCATCTTCCAGAGGTTCCCTCCTTCCCCCTCTTCCATCGTCCAGAGGTTCCCTCCTTCCCCATCTTCCATCTTCCAGAGGTTCCCTCCTTCCCCTCTTCCATCTTCCAGAGGTTCCTTCCTTCCCCCTCTTCCATCTTCCAGAGGTTCCCTCCTTGCCGCTCTTCCATCTTCCAGAGTTTCCCTCCTTCCCCCTCTTCCATCTTCCAGAGTTTCCCTCTTTCCCCCTCTTCCATCTTCCAGAGGTTCCCTCCTTCCCCCTCTTCCAGAGGTTCCCTCCTTCCCCGTCTTCCATCTTCCAGAGGTTCCCTCCTTCCCCTCTTCCATCTCCCAGAGGTTCCCTCCTTCCCCCTCTTCCATCTTCTAGAGGTTCCATCCTTCCCCCCTTCCATCTTCCAGAGGTTCCCTCCTTCCCCTCTTCCATCTTCCAGAGGTTCCCTCCTTCCCCCTCTTCCATCTTCAAGAGGTTCCCTCCTTCCCCATCTTCCATCTTCCAGAGGTTCCCTCCTTCCCCTCTTCCATCTTCCAGAGGTTCCTTCCTTCCCCCTCTTCCATCTTCCAGAGGTTCCCTCCTTGCCCCTCTTCCATCTTCCAGAGTTTCCCTCCTTCCCCCTCTTCCATCTTCCAGAGTTTCCCTCCTTCCCCCTCTTCCATCTTCCAGAGGTTTCCTCCTTCCCCCTCTTCCAGAGGTTCCCTCCTTCCCCGTCTTCCATCTTCCTGAGTTTCCCTCCTTCCCCCTCTTCCATCTTCCAGAGGTTCCCTCCTTCCCCATCTTCCATATTCCAGAGGTTCCCTCCTTACCCATCTTCCATCTTCCAGAGATTCCCTACTTCCCCGTCTTCCATCTTCCAGAGGTTCCCTCCTTCCCCGCCTTCCATATTCCAGAGGTTCCCTCCTTCCCCCTCTTCCATCTTCCAGAGGTTCCCTCCTTGCCCCTCTCCCATCTTCCAGAGATTCCCTCCTTCCCGCCTTCCATCTTCCAGAGGTTCCCTCCTTCCCCCTCTTCTATCTTCCATATTCCAGAGGTTCCCTCCTTCCCCTTCTTCCATCTTCCAGAGGTTCCCTCCTTCCCCCTCTTCCATCTTCCAGAGGTTCCCTCCTTGCCCCTCTTCCATCTTCCAGAGATTCCCTCCTTCCCCGTCTTCCATCTTCCAGAGGTTCCCTCCTTCCCTGCCTTCCATCTTCCAGAGGTTCCCTCCTTCGCCCTCTTCTATCTTCCATATTCCAGAGGTTCCCTCCTTCCCCGTCTTCCATCTTCCAGAGGTTCCCTCCTTCCCCTCTTCCAGAGGTTCCCTCCTTCCCCCTCTTCCATCTTCCAGGTTCCCTCCTTGCCCGTCTTCCATCTTCTAGAGGTTCCCTCCTTCCCCCTCTTCCATCTTCCAGAGGTTTCCTCCTTCCCCCTCTTCCATCTTCCATCTTTCAGAGGTTTCCTCCTTCCCCCTCTTCCATCTTCCAGAGGTTCCCTCCTTCCCCTTTTCCAGAGGTTCCCTCCTTCCCCCTCTTCCATCTTCCAGGTTCCCTCCTTGCCCGTCTTCCATCTTCCAGAGGTTCCCTCCTTCCCCCTCTTCCATCTTCCAGAGGTTTCCTCCTTTCCCCTCTTCCATCTTCCATCTTTCAGAGGTTCCCTCCTTCCCCCTCTTCCATCTTCAAGAGGTTCCCTCCTTCGCCTCTTCCAGACGTTCCCTCCTTCCCCCTCTTCCATCTTCCAGAGGTTTCGTCCTTGCCCCTCTTCCATCTTCCAGAGGTTCCCTCCTTCCCCTCTTCCATCTCCCAGAGGTTCCCTCCTTCCCCCTCTTCCATCTTCCAGAGGTTCCATCCTTCCCCTCTTCCATCTTCCAGAGGTTCCCTCCTCCCACTCTTCCATCTTCCAGAGGTTCCTTCCTTCCCCCTCTTCCATATTCCAGAGGCTCCCTTCTTGCCCCTCTTCCATCTTCCAGAGGTTCCCTCCTTCCCCATCTTCCATCTTCCAGAGGTTCCATCCTTCCCCCTCTTCCATCTTCCAGAGATTCCCTCCTTCCCCCTCTTCCATCTTCCAGAGTTTCCCTCCTTCCCCGCCTTCCATCTTCCAGAGGTTACCTCCTTCCCCCTCTTCCTTCTTTCATCTTCCAGAGGTTCCCTCCTTCCCCCTCTTCCATATTCCAGAGGTTCCCTCCTTCCCCGTCTTCCATCTTCCAGAGGTTCCCTCCTTCCCCCTCTTCCATCTTGCAGAGGTTTCCTCCTTCCCCCTCTTCCATCTTCCATCATTCAGAGGTTCCCTCCTTCCCCCTCTTCCATCTTCCAGAGGTTCCCTCCTTCCCCTCTTCCAGAGGTTCCCTCCTTCCCCCTCTTCCATCTTCCAGAGGTTCCCTCCTTGCCCCTCTTCCATCTTCCAGAGATTTCCTCCTTTCCCCTCTTCCATCTTCCAGAGGTTCCCTCCTTCCCCCTCTTCCATCTTCCAGAGGTTCCCTCCTTCCCCTCTTCCATCTCCCAGAGGTTCCCTCCTTCCCCCTCTTCCATATTCCAGAGGTTCCATCCTTCCCCTCTTCCATATTCCAGAGGTTCCCTCCTTCCCCTCTTCCATCTTCCAGAGGTTCCCTCCTTCCCCCTCTTCCATCTTCCAGAGGTTCCCTCCTTCCCCATATTCCATCTTCCAGAGGTTCCCTCCTTCCCCTCTTCTATCTTCCAGAGGTTCCTTCCTTCCCCCTCTTCCATCTTCCAGAGGTTCCCTCCTTGCCCCTCTTCCATCTTCCAGAGTTTCCCTCCTTCCCCCTCTTCCATCTTCCAGAGGTTCCCTCCTTCCCCCTCTTCCAGAGGTTCCCTACTTCCCCGTCTTCCATCTTCCAGAGTTTCCCTCCTTCCCCCTCTTCCATTTTCCAGAGGTTCCCTCATTCCCCCTCTTCCAGAGGTTCCCTCCTTCCCCTCTTCCATCTCCCAGAGGTTCCCTCCTTCCCCCTCTTCCATCTTCCAGAGGTTCCATCCTTCCCCTCTTCCATCTTCCAGAGGTTCCCTCCTTCCCCTCTTCCATCTTCCAGAGGTTCCCTCCTTCCCCCTCTTCTATCTTCCATATTCCAGAGGTTAGCTCCTTCCCCGTCTTCCATCTTCCAGAGGTTCCCTCCTTCCCCCTCTTCCATCTTCCAGAGGTTTCCTCCTTCCCCCTCTTCCATCTTCCATCTTTCAGAGGTTCCCTCCTTCCCCCTCTTCCATCTTCCAGAGTTTCCCTCCTTCCCCTCTTCCATCTTCCAGAGGTTCCCTCCTTCCCCCTCTTCCATCTTCCAGAGGTTCCCTCCTTCCCCCTCTTCCATCTTCCAGAGGTTCCATCCTTCCCCTCTTCCATCTTCCAGGTTCCCTCCTTGCCCGTCTTCCATCTTCCAGAGGTTCCCTCCTTCCCCCTCTTCCATCTTCCAGAGATTCCCTCCTTCCCCGTCTTCCATCTTCCAGAGGTTCCCTCTTTCCCCGCCTTCCATCTTCCAGAGGTTCCCTCCTTCCCCGTCTTCCATCTTCCAGAGGTTCCCTCCTTCCCCGTCTTACATCTTCCAAAGGTTCCCTCCTTCCCCCTCTTCCATCTTCCAGAGGATCCCTCCTTCCCCTCTTCCAGAGGTTCCCTCCTTCCCCCTCTTCCATCTTCCATCTTTCAGAGGTTCCCTCCTTCCACCTCTTCCATCTTCCAGAGGTTCCCTCCTTCCCCTCTTCCAGAGGTTCCCTCCTTCCCCGTCTTCCATCTTCCAGAGTTTCCCTCCTTCCCCGTCTTACATCTTCCAGAGGTTCCCTCCTTCCCCCTCTTCCATCTTCCAGAGATTCCCTCCTTCCCCGTCTTCCATCTTCCAGAGTTTCCCTCCTTCCCCGCCTTCCATCTTCCAGAGGTTACCTCCTTCCCCCTCGTCCTTCTTTCATCTTCCAGAGGTTCCCTCCTTCCCCCTCTTCCATATTCCAGAGGTTCCCTCCTTCCCCGTCTTCCATCTTCCAGAGGTTCCCTCCTTTCCCCTCTTCCATCTTCCAGAGGTTTCCTCCTTCCCCCTCTTCCATCTTCCATCTTTCAGAGGTTCCCTCCTTCCCCCTCTTCCATCTTCCAGAGGTTCCCTCCTTGCCCCTCTTCCATCTTCCAGAGATTTTCTCCTTTCCCCTCTTCCATCTTCCAGAGGTTCCCTCCTTCCCCCTCTTCCATCTTCCAGAGGTTCCCTCCTTCCCCTCTTCCATCTCCCAAAGGTTCCCTCCTTCCCCCTCTTCCATCTTCCAGAGGTTCCATCCTTCCCCTCTTCCATCTTCCAGAGGTTCCCTCCTTCCCCTCTTCCATCTTCCAGAGGTTCCCTCCTTCCCCCTCTTCCATCTTCCAGAGGTTCCCTCCTTGCCCCTCTTCCATCTTCCAGAGTTTCCCTCCTTCCCCCTCTTCCATCTACCAGAGTTTCCCTCCTTCCCCCTCTTCCATCTTCCAGAGTTTCCCTCCTTCCCCCTCTTCCATCTACCAGAGTTTCCCACCTTCCCCCTCTTCCATCTTCCAGAGGTTCCCTCCTTCCCCCTCTTCCAGAGGTTCCCTCCTTCCCCGTCTTCCATCTTCCAGAGTTTCCCTCCTTCCCCCTCTTCCATCTTCCAGAGATTCCCTCCTTCCCCGTCTTCCATCTTCCAGAGGTTCCCTCCTTCCCCGCCTTCCATCTTCCAGAGGTTCCCTCCTTCCCCGTCTTCCATCTTCCAGAGGTTCCCTCCTTCCCCGCCTTCCATCTTCCAGAGGTTCCCTCCTTCCCACTCTTCTATCTTCCATATTCCAGAGGTTCCCTCCTTCCCCCTCTTCCATCTTCCAGAGGTTCCCTCCTTCCCCTCTTCCAGAGGTTCCCTCCTTCCCCCTCTTCCATCTTCCAGGTTCCCTCCTTGCCCGTCTTCCATCTTCCAGAGGTTCCCTCCTTCCCCCTCTTCCATCTTCCAGAGGTTTCCTCCTTCCCCCTCTTCCATCTACCATCTTTCAGAGGTTCCCTCCTTCCCCCTCTTCCATCTTCCAGAGGTTCCCTCCTTCCCCTCTTCCAGAGGTTCCCTCCTTCCCCGTCTTCCATCTTCCAGAGTTTCCCTCCTTCCCCGTCTTACATCTTCCAGAGGTTCCCTCCTTCCCCCTCTTCCATCTTCCAGAGATTCCCTCCTTCCCCTTCTTCCATCTTCCAGAGTTTCCCTCCTTCCCCGCTTTCCATTTTCCTGAGGTTACCTCCTTCCCCCTCTTCCTTCTTTCATCTTCCAGAGGTTCCCTCCTTCCCCCTCTTCCATATTCCAGAGGTTCCCTCCTTCCCCGTCTTCCATCTTCCAGAGGTTTCCTCCTTCCCCCTCTTCCATCTTCCATCTTTCAGAGGTTCCCTCCTTCCCCCTCTTCCATCTTCCAGAGGTTCTCTCCTTGCCCCTCTTCCATCTTCCAGAGATTTCCTCCTTTCCCCTCTTCCATCTTCCAGAGGTTCCCTCCTTCCCCCTCTTCCATCTTCCAGAGGTTCCCTCCTTCCCCTCTTCCATCTCCCAGAGGTTCCCTCCTTCCCCCTCTTCTTCAATCTTCTAGAGGTTCCATCCTTCCCCTCTTCCATCTTCCAGAGGTTCCCTCCTTCCCCTCTTCCATCTTCCAGAGGTTCCCTCCTTCCCCCTCTTCCATCGTCCAGAGGTTCCCTCCTTCCCCATCTTCCATCTTCCAGAGGTTCCCTCCTTCCCCTCTTCCATCTTCCAGAGGTTCCTTCCTTCCCCCTCTTCCATCTTCCAGAGGTTCCCTCCTTGCCGCTCTTCCATCTTCCAGAGTTTCCCTCCTTCCCCCTCTTCCATCTTCCAGAGTTTCCCTCTTTCCCCCTCTTCCATCTTCCAGAGGTTCCCTCCTTCCCCCTCTTCCAGAGGTTCCCTCCTTCCCCCTCTTCCATCTTCCAGAGGTTCCCTCCTTGCCGCTCTTCCATCTTCCAGAGTTTCCCTCCTTCCCCCTCTTCCATCTTCCAGAGTTTCCCTCTTTCCCCCTCTTCCATCTTCCAGAGGTTCCCTCCTTCCCCCTCTTCCAGAGGTTCCCTCCTTCCCCGTCTTCCATCTTCAAGAGGTTCCCTCCTTCCCCATCTTCCATCTTCCAGAGGTTCCCTCCTTCCCCTCTTCCATCTTCCAGAGGTTCCTTCCTTTCCCCTCTTCCATCTTCCAGAGGTTCCCTCCTTGCCCCTCTTCCATCTTCCAGAGTTTCCCTCCTTCCCCCTCTTCCATCTTCCAGAGTTTCCCTCCTTCCCCCTCTTCCATCTTCCAGAGGTTTCCTCCTTCCCCCTCTTCCAGAGGTTCCCTCCTTCCCCGTCTTCCATCTTCCTGAGTTTCCCTCCTTCCCCCTCTTCCATCTTCCAGAGGTTCCCTCCTTCCCCATCTTCCATATTCCAGAGGTTCCCTCCTTACCCATCTTCCATCTTCCAGAGATTCCCTACTTCCCCGTCTTCCATCTTCCAGAGGTTCCCTCCTTCCCCGCCTTCCATATTCCAGAGGTTCCCTCCTTCCCCCTCTTCCATCTTCCAGAGGTTCCCTCCTTGCCCCTCTCCCATCTTCCAGAGATTCCCTCCTTCCCGCCTTCCATCTTCCAGAGGTTCCCTCCTTCCCCCTCTTCTATCTTCCATATTCCAGAGGTTCCCTCCTTCCCCTTCTTCCATCTTCCAGAGGTTCCCTCCTTCCCCCTCTTCCATCTTCCAGAGGTTCCCTCCTTGCCCCTCTTCCATCTTCCAGAGATTCCCTCCTTCCCCGTCTTCCATCTTCCAGAGGTTCCCTCCTTCCCCGTCTTCCATCTTCCAGAGGTTCCCTCCTTCCCCCTCTTCCATCTTCCAGAGGTTTCCTCCTTCCCCCTCTTCCATCTTCCATCTTTCAGAGGTTCCCTCCTTCCCCCTCTTCCATCTTCCAGAGGTTCCCTCCTTCCCCTCTTCCAGAGGTTCCCTCCTTCCCCCTCTTCCATCTTCCAGGTTCCCTCCTTGCCCGTCTTCCATCTTCCAGAGGTTCCCTCCTTCCCCCTCTTCCATCTTCCAGAGGTTTCCTCCTTCCCCCTCTTCCATCTTCCATCTTTCAGAGGTTTCCTCCTTCCCCGTCTTCCATCTTCCAGAGGTTCCCTCCTTCCCCTTTTCCAGAGGTTCCCTCCTTCCCCCTCTTCCATCTTCCAGGTTCCCTCCTTGCCCGTCTTCCATCTTCCAGAGGTTCCCTCCTTCCCCCTCTTCCATCTTCCAGAGGTTTCCTCCTTTCCCCTCTTCCATCTTCCATCTTTCAGAGGTTCCCTCCTTCCCCCTCTTCCATCTTCAAGAGGTTCCCTCCTTCGCCTCTTCCAGACGTTCCCTCCTTCCCCCTCTTCCATCTTCCAGAGGTTTCGTCCTTGCCCCTCTTCCATCTTCCAGAGGTTCCCTCCTTCCCCTCTTCCATCTCCCAGAGGTTCCCTCCTTCCCCCTCTTCCATCTTCCAGAGGTTCCATCCTTCCCCTCTTCCATCTTCCAGAGGTTCCCTCCTCCCACTCTTCCATCTTCCAGAGGTTCCTTCCTTCCCCCTCTTCCATATTCCAGAGGCTCCCTTCTTGCCCCTCTTCCATCTTCCAGAGGTTCCCTCCTTCCCCATCTTCCATCTTCCAGAGGTTCCATCCTTCCCCTCTTCCATCTTCCAGAGATTTCCTCCTTTCCCCTCTTCCATCTTCCAGAGGTTCCCTCCTTCCCCTCTTCCAGAGGGTCCCTCCTTCCCCCTCTTCCATCTTCCAGGTTCCCTCCTTGCCCGTCTTCCATCTTCCAGAGGTTCCCTCCTTCCCCCTCTTCCATCTTCCAGAGGTTTCCTCCTTCCCCCTCTTCCATCTTCCATCTTTCAGAGGTTTCCTCCTTCCCCCTCTTCCATCTTCCAGAGGTTCCCTCCTTCCCCTTTTCCAGAGGTTCCCTCCTTCCCCCTCTTCCATCTTCCAGGTTCCCTCCTTGCCCGTCTTCCATCTTCCAGAGGTTCCCTCCTTCCCCCTCTTCCATCTTCCAGAGGTTTCCTCCTTTCCCCTCTTCCATCTTCCATCTTTCAGAGGTTCCCTCCTTCCCCCTCTTCCATCTTCAAGAGGTTCCCTCCTTCGCCTCTTCCAGACGTTCCCTCCTTCCCCCTCTTCCATCTTCCAGAGGTTTCGTCCTTGCCCCTCTTCCATCTTCCATCTTTCAGAGGTTTCCTCCTTCCCCCTCTTCCATCTTCCAGAGGTTCCCTCCTTCCCCTTTTCCAGAGGTTCCCTCCTTCCCCCTCTTCCATCTTCCAGGTTCCCTCCTTGCCCGTCTTCCATCTTCCAGAGGTTCCCTCCTTCCCCCTCTTCCATCTTCCAGAGGTTTCCTCCTTTCCCCTCTTCCATCTTCCATCTTTCAGAGGTTCCCTCCTTCCCCCTCTTCCATCTTCAAGAGGTTCCCTCCTTCGCCTCTTCCAGACGTTCCCTCCTTCCCCCTCTTCCATCTTCCAGAGGTTTCGTCCTTGCCCCTCTTCCATCTTCCAGAGGTTCCCTCCTTCCCCTCTTCCATCTCCCAGAGGTTCCCTCCTTCCCCCTCTTCCATCTTCCAGAGGTTCCATCCTTCCCCTCTTCCATCTTCCAGAGGTTCCCTCCTCCCACTCTTCCATCTTCCAGAGGTTCCTTCCTTCCCCCTCTTCCAGAGGTTCCCTCCTTCCCCGTCTTCCATCTTCCTGAGTTTCCCTCCTTCCCCCTCTTCCATCTTCCAGAGGTTCCCTCCTTCCCCATCTTCCATATTCCAGAGGTTCCCTCCTTGCCCATCTTCCATCTTCCAGAGATTCCCTCCTTCCCCGTCTTCCATCTTCCAGAGGTTCCCTCCTTCCCCGCCTTCCATATTCCAGAGGTTCCCTCCTTCCCCCTCTTCCATCTTCCAGAGGTTCCCTCCTTGCCCCTCTCCCATCTTCCAGAGATTCCCTCCTTCCCGCCTTCCATCTTCCAGAGGTTCCCTCCTTCCCCCTCTTCTATCTTCCATATTCCAGAGGTTCCCTCCTTCCCCTTCTTCCATCTTCCAGAGGTTCCCTCCTTCCCCCTCTTCCATCTTCCAGAGGTTCCCTCCTTGCCCCTCTTCCATCTTCCAGAGATTCCCTCCTTCCCCGTCTTCCATCTTCCAGAGGTTCCCTCCTTCCCTGCCTTCCATCTTCCAGAGGTTCCCTCCTTCGCCCTCTTCTATCTTCCATATTCCAGAGGTTCCCTCCTTCCCCGTCTTCCATCTTCCAGAGGTTCCCTCCTTCCCCCTCTTCCATCTTCCAGAGGTTTCCTCCTTCCCCCTCTTCCATCTTCCATCTTTCAGAGGTTCCCTCCTTTCCCCTCTTCCATCTTCCAGAGGTTCCCTCCTTCCCCTCTTCCAGAGGTTCCCTCCTTCCCCCTCTTCCATCTTCCATCTTTCAGAGGTTCCCTCCTTCCCCCTCTTCCATCTTCAAGAGGTTCCCTCCTTCGCCTCTTCCAGACGTTCCCTCCTTCCCCCTCTTCCATCTTCCAGAGGTTTCGTCCTTGCCCCTCTTCCATCTTCCAGAGGTTCCCTCCTTCCCCTCTTCCATCTCCCAGAGGTTCCCTCCTTCCCCCTCTTCCATCTTCCAGAGGTTCCATCCTTCCCCTCTTCCATCTTCCAGAGGTTCCCTCCTCCCACTCTTCCATCTTCCAGAGGTTCCTTCCTTCCCCCTCTTCCAGAGGTTCCCTCCTTCCCCGTCTTCCATCTTCCTGAGTTTCCCTCCTTCCCCCTCTTCCATCTTCCAGAGGTTCCCTCCTTCCCCATCTTCCATATTCCAGAGGTTCCCTCCTTGCCCATCTTCCATCTTCCAGAGATTCCCTCCTTCCCCGTCTTCCATCTTCCAGAGGTTCCCTCCTTCCCCGCCTTCCATATTCCAGAGGTTCCCTCCTTCCCCCTCTTCCATCTTCCAGAGGTTCCCTCCTTGCCCCTCTCCCATCTTCCAGAGATTCCCTCCTTCCCGCCTTCCATCTTCCAGAGGTTCCCTCCTTCCCCCTCTTCTATCTTCCATATTCCAGAGGTTCCCTCCTTCCCCTTCTTCCATCTTCCAGAGGTTCCCTCCTTCCCCCTCTTCCATCTTCCAGAGGTTCCCTCCTTGCCCCTCTTCCATCTTCCAGAGATTCCCTCCTTCCCCGTCTTCCATCTTCCAGAGGTTCCCTCCTTCCCTGCCTTCCATCTTCCAGAGGTTCCCTCCTTCGCCCTCTTCTATCTTCCATATTCCAGAGGTTCCCTCCTTCCCCGTCTTCCATCTTCCAGAGGTTCCCTCCTTCCCCCTCTTCCATCTTCCAGAGGTTTCCTCCTTCCCCCTCTTCCATCTTCCATCTTTCAGAGGTTCCCTCCTTTCCCCTCTTCCATCTTCCAGAGGTTCCCTCCTTCCCCTCTTCCAGAGGTTCCCTCCTTCCCCCTCTTCCATCTTCCAGGTTCCCTCCTTGCCCGTCTTCCATCTTCCAGAGGTTCCCTCCTTCCCCCTCTTCCATCTTCCAGAGGTTTCCTCCTTCCCCCTCTTCCATCTTCCATCTTTCAGAGGTTTCCTCCTTCCCCCTCTTCCATCTTCCAGAGGTTCCCTCCTTCCCCTTTTCCAGAGGTTCCCTCCTTCCCCCTCTTCCCTCTTCCAGAGGTTCCCTCCTTGCCCCTCTTCCATCTTCCAGAGGTTTCGTCCTTGCCCCTCTTCCATCTTCCAGAGGTTCCCTCCTTCCCCTCTTCCATCTCCCAGAGGTTCCCTCCTTCCCCCTCTTCCATCTTCCAGAGGTTCCATCCTTCCCCTCTTCCATCTTCCAGAGGTTCCCTCCTCCCACTCTTCCATCTTCCAGAGGTTCCTTCCTTCCCCTTCTTCCATATTCCAGAGGCTCCCTTCTTGCCCCTCTTCCATCTTCCAGAGGTTCCCTCCTTCCCCATCTTCCATCTTCCAGAGGTTCCATCCTTCCCCTCTTCCATCTTCCAGAGATTTCCTCCTTTCCCCTCTTCCATCTTCCAGAGGTTCCCTCCTTCCCCATCTTCCATCTTCCAGAGGTTCCCTCCTTCCCCTCTCCCAGCTTCCAGAGGTTCCTTCCTTCCCGTCTTCCATCTTCCAGAGGTTCCCTCCTTCCCCTCTTCCATCTTCCAGAGGTTCCCTCCTTCCCCTCTCCCAGCTTCCAGAGGTGCCTTCCTTCTCCATCTTCCAGAGGTTCCATCCTTCCCCTCTTCCATCTTCCAGAGGTTCCCTCCTTCCCCATCTTCCATCTTCCAGAGGTTCCCTCCTTCCCCTCTCCCATCTTCCAGAGGTTCCCTCCTTCGCCTCTTCCATCTTCCAGAGGTTCCCTCCTTCCCCCTCTTCCATCTTCCAGAGGCTCCCTTCTTGCCCCTCTTCCATCTTCCAGAGGTTCCCTCCTTCCCCATCTTCCATCTTCCAGAGGTTCCCTCCTTCCCCTCTCCCAGCTTCCAGAGGTTCCTTCCTTCCCAGTCTTCCATCTTCCAGAGGTTCCCTCCTTCCCCTCTTCCATCTTCCAGAGGTTCCCTCCTTCCCCTCTCCCAGCTTCCAGAGGTGCCTTCCTTCTCCATCTTCCAGAGGTTCCATCCTTCCCCTCTTCCATCTTCCAGAGGTTCCCTCCTTCCCCTCTTCCATCTTCCAGAGATTTCCTCCTTTCCCCTCTTCCATCTTCCAGAGGTTCCCTCCTTCACCATCTTCCATCTTCCAGAGGTTCCCTCCTTCCCCTCTCCCAGCTTCCAGAGGTTCCTTCCTTCCCCGTCTTCCATCTTCCAGAGGTTCCCTCCTTCCCCTCTTCAATCTTCCAGAGGTTCCCTCCTTCCCCTCTCCCAGCTTCCAGAGGTGCCTTCCTTCTCCATCTTCCAGAGGTTCCCTCCTTCCCCATATTCTATCTTCCAGAGGTTCCCTCCTTCCCCTCTCCCATCTTCCAGAGGTTCCCTCCTTCGCCTCTTCCATCTTCCAGAGGTTCCCTCCTTCCCCCTCTTCCATCTTCCAGAGGCTCCCTTCTTGCCCCTCTTCCATCTTCCAGAGGTTCCCTCCTTCCCCATCTTCCATCTTCCAGAGGTTCCCTCCTTCCCCTCTCCCAGCTTCCAGAGGTTCCTTCCTTCCCAGTCTTCCATCTTCCAGAGGTTCCCTCCTTCCCCTCTTCCATCTTCCAGTGGTTCCCTCCTTCCCCTCTCCCAGCTTCCAGAGGTGCCTTCCTTCCCCTCTTCCATCTTCCAGAGGTTCCCTCCTTCGCCTCTTCCATCTTCCAGAGGTTCCCTCCTTCCCCCTCTTCCATCTTCCAGAGGCTCCCTTCTTGCCCCTCTTCCATCTTCCAGAGGTTCCCTCCTTCCCCATCTTCCATCTTCCAGAGGTTCCCTCCTTCCCCTCTCCCAGCTTCCAGAGGTTCCTTCCTTCCCAGTCTTCCATCTTCCAGAGGTTCCCTCCTTCCCCTCTTCCATCTTCCAGTGGTTCCCTCCTTCCCCTCTCCCAGCTTCCAGAGGTGCCTTCCTTCCCCTCTTCCATCTTCCAGAGGTTCCCTCCTTCCCCATCTTCCATCTTCCAGAGGTTCCCTCCTTCCCCCTCTTCCATCTTCCAGAGGTTCCCTCCTTGCCCCTCTTCCATCTTCCAGAGGTTCCCTCCTTCCCCTCTTCCATCTCCCAGAGGTTCCCTCCTTCCCCCTCTTCCATCTTCCAGAGGTTCCATCCTTCCCCTCTTCCATCTTCCAGAGGTTCCCTCCTCCCCCTCTTCCATCTTCCAGAGGTTCCTTCCTTCCAACCTCTTCCATATTCCAGAGGCTCCCATCTTGCCCCTCTTCCATCTTCCAGAGGTTCCCTCCACCCCCATCTTCCATCTTCCAGAGGTTTCATCCTTCCCCTCTTCCATCTTCCAGAGGTTCCCTCCTTCCCCCTCTTCCATCTTCCAGGGGTTCCATCCTTCCCCTCTTCGATCTTCCAGAGGTTCCCTCCTTCCCCTCTTCCATCTTCCAGAGATTTCCTGCTTTCCCCTCTTCCATCTTCCAGAGGTTCCCTCCTTCCCCATCTTCCATCTTCCAGAGGTTCCCTCCTTCTCCTCTCCCAGCTTCCAGAGGTTCCTTCCTTCCCCGTCTTCCATCTTCCAGAGGTTCCCTCCTTCCCCTCTTCCATCTTCCAGAGGTTCCCTCCTTCCCCTCTCCAGCTTCCAGAGGTGCCTTCCTTCTCCATCTTCCATAGGTTCCATCCTTCCCCTCTTCCTTCTTCCAGAGGTTCCCTCCTTCCCCTCTCCCATCTTCCAGAGGTTCCCTCCTTCCCCCTCTTCCATCTTCCAGAGGTTCCCTCCTTCCCCCTCTTCCATCTTCCAGAGGTTCCATCCTTCCCCTCTTCCATCTTCCAGAGGTTCCCTCCTCCCCCTCTTCCATCTTCCAGAGGTTCCTTCCTTCCAACCTCTTCCATATTCCAGAGGCTCCCATCTTGCCCCTCTTCCATCTTCCAGAGGTTCCCTCCTCCCCCATCTTCCATCTTCCAGAGGTTTCATCCTTCCCCTCTTCCATCTTCCAGAGGTTCCCTCCTTCCCCCTCTTCCATCTTCCAGGGGTTCCATCCTTCCCCTCTTCGATCTTCCAGAGGTTCCCTCCTTCCCCTCTTCCATCTTCCAGAGATTTCCTGCTTTCCCCTCTTCCATCTTCCAGAGGTTCCCTCCTTCCCCATCTTCCATCTTCCAGAGGTTCCCTCCTTCTCCTCTCCCAGCTTCCAGAGGTTCCTTCCTTCCCCGTCTTCCATCTTCCAGAGGTTCCCTCCTTCCCCTCTTCCATCTTCCAGAGGTTCCCTCCTTCCCCTCTCCCAGCTTCCAGAGGTGCCTTCCTTCTCCATCTTCCATAGGTTCCATCCTTCCCCTCTTCCTTCTTCCAGAGGTTCCCTCCTTCCCCTCTCCCATCTTCCAGAGGTTCCCTCCTTCCCCCTCTTCCATCTTCCAGAGGTTCCTTCCTTCCCCCTCTTCCATCTTCCAGAGGCTCCCTTCTTGCCCCTCTTCCATCTTCCAGATGTTCCCTCCTTCCCCATCTTCCATCTTCCAGAGGTTCCCTCCTTCCCCTCTCCCAGCTTCCAGAGGTTCCTTCCTTCCCCGTCTTCCATCTTCCAGATGTTCCCTCCTTCCCCCTCTTCCATTTTCCAGAGGTTCCCTCCTTCCCCCTCTTCCAGAGGTTCCCTCCTTCCCCATCTTCCATATTCCAGAGGTTCCCTCCTTGCCCCTCTTCCATCTTCCAGAGATTCCCTCCTTCCCCGTCTTCCATCTTCCAGAGGTTCCCTCCTTCCCCGCCTTCCATCTTCCAGAGGTTCCCTCGTTCCCCGTCTTCCATCTTCCAGAGGTTCCCTCCTTCCCCGCCTTCCATCTTCCAGAGGTTCCCTCCTTCCCCCTCTTCTATCTTCCATATTCCAGAGGTTCCCTCCTTCTCAGTCTTCCATCTTCCAGAGGTTCCCTCCT
Source organism: Oncorhynchus clarkii lewisi (assembly GCF_045791955.1). Taxonomy (NCBI): domain Eukaryota; kingdom Metazoa; phylum Chordata; class Actinopteri; order Salmoniformes; family Salmonidae; genus Oncorhynchus; species Oncorhynchus clarkii. Next base: position 5,717,256 of record NC_092151.1, on the reverse strand, counting down.
TCCCCCTCTTCCATCTTCCAGAGGTTCCCTCCTTCCCCTCTTCCAGAGGTTCCTTCCTTCCCCCTCTTCCATCTTCCAGGTTCCCTCCTTGCCCGTCTTCCATCTTCCAGAGGTTCCCTCCTTCCCCCTCTTCCATCTTCCAGAGGTTTCCTCCTTCCCCCTCTTCCATCTTCCATCTTTCAGAGGTTCCCTCCTTCCCCCTCTTCCATCTTCCAGAGGTTCCCTCCTTCCCCTCTTCCAGAGGTTCCCTCCTTCCCCGTCTTCCATCTTCCAGAGTTTCCCTCCTTCCCCGTCTTACATCATCCAGAGGTTCCCTACTTCCCCCTCTTCCATCTTCCAGAGATTCCCTCCTTCCCCGTCTTCCATCTTCCAGAGGTTCCCTCCTTCCCCCTCTTCCATCTTCCAGAGGTTTCCTCCTTCCCCCTCTTCCATCTTCCATCTTTCAGAGGTTCCCTCCTTCCCCCTCTTCCATCTTCCAGAGGTTCCCTCCTTCCCCTCTTCCAGAGGTTCCCTCATTCCCCCTCTTCCATCTTCCAGAGATTCCCTCCTTCCCCGTCTTCCATCTTCCAGAGGTTCCCTCCTTCCCCCTCTTCCATCTTCCAGAGGTTACCTCCTTCCCCCTCTTCCTTCTTTCATCTTCCAGAGGTTCCCTCCTTCCCCCTCTTCCATATTCCAGAGGTTCCCTCCTTCCCCGTCTTCCATCTTCCAGAGGTTCCCTCCTTCCCCCTCTTCCATCTTCCAGAGGTTTCCTCCTTCCCCCTCTTCCATCTTCCATCTTTCAGAGGTTCCCTCCTTCCCCCTCTTCCATCTTCCAGAGGTTCCCTCCTTCCCCCTCTTCCATCTTCCAGAGGTTCTCTCCTTGCCCCTCTTCCATCTTCCAGAGATTTCCTCCTTTCCCCTCTTCCATCTTCCAGAGGTTCCCTCCTTCCCCCTCTTCCATCTTCCAGAGGTTCCCTCCTTCCCCTCTTCCATCTCCCAGAGGTTCCCTCCTTCCCCCTCTTCCATCTTCTAGAGGTTCCATCCTTCCCCTCTTCCATCTTCCAGAGGTTCCCTCCTTCCCCTCTTCCATCTTCCAGAGGTTCCCTCCTTCCCCCTCTTCCATCTTCCAGAGGTTCCCTCCTTCCCCATCTTCCATCTTCCAGAGGTTCACTCCTTCCCCTCTTCCATCTTCCAGAGGTTCCTTCCTTCCCCTCTTCCATCTTCCAGAGGTTCCCTCCTTGCCCCTCTTCCATCTTCCAGAGTTTCCCTCCTTCCCCCTCTTCCATCTTCCAGAGATTCCCTCCTTCCCCGTCTTCCATCTTCCAGAGGTTCCCTCCTTCCCCCTCTTCCATCTTCCAGAGGTTTCCTCCTTCCCCCTCTTCCATCTTCCATCTTTCAGAGGTTCCCTCCTTCCCCCTCTTCCATCTTCCAGAGGTTCCCTCCTTCCCCTCTTCCAGAGGTTCCCTCATTCCCCCTCTTCCATCTTCCAGAGATTCCCTCCTTCCCCGTCTTCCATCTTCCAGAGGTTCCCTCCTTCCCCCTCTTCCATCTTCCAGAGGTTACCTCCTTCCCCCTCTTCCTTCTTTCATCTTCCAGAGGTTCCCTCCTTCCCCCTCTTCCATATTCCAGAGGTTCCCTCCTTCCCCGTCTTCCATCTTCCAGAGGTTCCCTCCTTCCCCCTCTTCCATCTTCCAGAGGTTTCCTCCTTCCCCCTCTTCCATCTTCCATCTTTCAGAGGTTCCCTCCTTCCCCCTCTTCCATCTTCCAGAGGTTCCCTCCTTCCCCTCTTCCAGAGGTTCCCTCCTTCCCCCTCTTCCATCTTCCAGAGGTTCTCTCCTTGCCCCTCTTCCATCTTCCAGAGATTTCCTCCTTTCCCCTCTTCCATCTTCCAGAGGTTCCCTCCTTCCCCCTCTTCCATCTTCCAGAGGTTCCCTCCTTCCCCTCTTCCATCTCCCAGAGGTTCCCTCCTTCCCCCTCTTCCATCTTCTAGAGGTTCCATCCTTCCCCTCTTCCATCTTCCAGAGGTTCCCTCCTTCCCCTCTTCCATCTTCCAGAGGTTCCCTCCTTCCCCCTCTTCCATCTTCCAGAGGTTCCCTCCTTCCCCATCTTCCATCTTCCAGAGGTTCCCTCCTTCCCCTCTTCCATCTTCCAGAGGTTCCTTCCTTCCCCCTCTTCCATCTTCCAGAGGTTCCCTCCTTGCCCCTCTTCCATCTTCCAGAGTTTCCCTCCTTCCCCCTCTTCCATCTTCCAGAGTTTCCCTCCTTCCCCCTCTTCCATCTTCCAGAGGTTCCCTCCTTCCCCCTCTTCCAGAGGTTCCCTCCTTCCCCGTCTTCCATCTTCCAGAGGTTCCCTCCTTCCCCTCTTCCATCTCCCAGAGGTTCCCTCCTTCCCCCTCTTCCATCTTCTAGAGGTTCCATCCTTCCCCCCTTCCATCTTCCAGAGGTTCCCTCCTTCCCCTCTTCCATCTTCCAGAGGTTCCCTCCTTCCCCCTCTTCCATCTTCCAGAGGTTCCCTCCTTCCCCATCTTCCATCTTCCAGAGGTTCCCTCCTTCCCCTCTTCCATCTTCCAGAGGTTCCTTCCTTCCCCCTCTTCCATCTTCCAGAGGTTCCCTCCTTGCCCCTCTTCCATCTTCCAGAGTTTCCCTCCTCCCCCCTCTTCCATCTTCCAGAGTTTCCCTCCTTCCCCCTCTTCCATCTTCCAGAGGTTCCCTCCTTCCCCCTCTTCCAGAGGTTCCCTCCTTCCCCGTCGTCCATCTTCCAGAGGTTCCCTCCTTCCCCTCTTCCATCTCCCAGAGGTTCCCTCCTTCCCCCTCTTCCATCTTCTAGAGGTTCCATCCTTCCCCCCTTCCATCTTCCAGAGGTTCCCTCCTTCCCCTCTTCCATCTTCCAGAGGTTCCCTCCTTCCCCCTCTTCCATCTTCCAGAGGTTCCCTCCTTCCCCATCTTCCATCTTCCAGAGGTTCCCTCCTTCCCCTCTTCCATCTTCCAGAGGTTCCTTCCTTCCCCCTCTTCCATCTTCCAGAGGTTCCCTCCTTGCCCCTCTTCCATCTTCCAGAGTTTCCCTCCTTCCCCCTCTTCCATCTTCCAGAGTTTCCCTCCTTCCCCCTCTTCCATCTTCCAGAGGTTCCCTCCTTCCCCCTCTTCCAGAGGTTCCCTCCTTCCCCGTCTTCCATCTTCCAGAGTTTCCCTCCTTCCCCCTCTTCCATCTTCCAGAGGTTCCCTCCTTCCCCGTCTTCCATATTCCAGAGGTTCCCTCCTTGCCCATCTTCCATCTTCCAGAGATTCCCTCCTTCCCCGTCTTCCATCTTCCAGAGGTTCCCTCCTTCCCCGCCTTCCATATTCCAGAGGTTCCCTCCTTCCCCCTCTTCCATCTTCCAGAGGTTCCCTCCTTGCCCCTCTCCCATCTTCCAGAGATTCCCTCCTTCCCCGTCTTCCATCTTCCAGAGGTTCCCTCCTTCCCCCTCTTCTATCTTCCATATTCCAGAGGCCCCCTCCTTCCCCCTCTCCCATCTTCCAGAGGTTTCCTCCTTCCCCCTCTTCCATCTTCCATCTTTCAGAGGTTCCCTCCTTCCCCCTCTTCCATCTTCCAGAGGTTCCCTCCTTCCCCCTCTTCCATCTTCCATCTTCCAGAGGTTCCCTCCTTCCCCCTCTTCCATCTTCCAGAGGTTCCCTCCTTCCCCCTCTTCCATCTTCCAGAGGTTCCCTCCTTCCCCATCTTCCATCTTCCAGAGGTTCCCTCCTTCCCCTCTTCCATCTTCCAGAGGTTCCTTCCTTCCCCCTCTTCCATCTTCCAGAGGTTCCCTCCTTGCCCCTCTTCCATCTTCCAGAGTTTCCCTCCTTCCCCCTCTTCCATCTTCCAGAGTTTCCCTCCTTCCCCCTCTTCCATCTTCCAGAGGTTCCCTCCTTCCCCCTCTTCCAGAGGTTCCCTCCTTCCCCGTCTTCCATCTTCCAGAGTTTCCCTCCTTCCCCCTCTTCCATCTTCCAGAGGTTCCCTCCTTCCCCGTCTTCCATATTCCAGAGGTTCCCTCCTTGCCCATCTTCCATCTTCCAGAGATTCCCTCCTTCCCCGTCTTCCATCTTCCAGAGGTTCCCTCCTTCCCCGCCTTCCATATTCCAGAGGTTCCCTCCTTCCCCCTCTTCCATCTTCCAGAGGTTCCCTCCTTGCCCCTCTCCCATCTTCCAGAGATTCCCTCCTTCCCCGTCTTCCATCTTCCAGAGGTTCCCTCCTTCCCCCTCTTCTATCTTCCATATTCCAGAGGCCCCCTCCTTCCCCCTCTCCCATCTTCCAGAGGTTTCCTCCTTCCCCCTCTTCCATCTTCCATCTTTCAGAGGTTCCCTCCTTCCCCCTCTTCCATCTTCCAGAGGTTCCCTCCTTCCCCCTCTTCCATCTTCCATCTTCCAGAGGTTCCCTCCTTCCCCCTCTTCCATCTTCCAGAGGTTTCCTCCTTCCCCCTCTTCCATCTTCCATCTTTCAGAGGTTCCCTCCTTCCCCCTCTTCCATCTTCCAGAGGTTCCCTCTTTCCCCTCTTCCATCTTCCAGAGATTTCCTCCTTTCCCCTCTTCCATCTTCCAGAGGTTCCCTCCTTCCCCCTCTTCCATCTTCCAGAGGTTCCCTCCTTCCCCTCTTCCATCTCCCAGAGGTTCCCTCCTTCCCCCTCTTCCATCTTCTAGAGGTTCTCTCCTTGCCCCTCTTCCATCTTCCAGAGATTTCCTCCTTTCCCCTCTTCCATCTTCCAGAGGTTCCCTCCTTCCCCCTCTTCCATCTTCCAGAGGTTCCCTCCTTCCCCTCTTCCATCTCCCAGAGGTTCCCTCCTTCCCCCTCTTCCATCTTCTAGAGGTTCCATCCTTCCCCTCTTCCATCTTCCAGAGGTTCCCTCCTTCCCCTCTTCCATCTTCCAGAGGTTCCCTCCTTCCCCCTCTTCTATCTTCCAGAGGTTCCCTCCTTCCCCTCTTCCATCTTCCAGAGGTTCCCTCCTTCCCCTCTTCCATCTCCCAGAGGTTCCCTCCTTCCCCCTCTTCCATCTTCCAGAGGTTCCATCCTTCCCCTCTTCCATCTTCCAGAGGTTCCATCCTTCCCCTCGTCCATCTTCCAGAGGTTCCCTCCTTCCCCCTCTTCCATCTTCCAGAGGTTCCCTCCTTCCCCATCTTCCATCTTCCAGAGGTTCCCTCCTCCCCCTCTTCCATCTTCCAGAGGTTCCTTCCTTCCCCCTCTTCCATCTTCCAGAGGCTCCCTTCTTGCCCCTCTTCCATCTTCCAGAGGTTCCCTCCTTCCCCGCCTTCCATCTTCCAGAGGTTCCCTCCATCCCCTCTCCCAGCTTCCAGAGGTTCCTTCCTTCCCCTTCTTCCATCTTTCAGAGGTTCCCTCCTTCCCCTCTTCCATCTTCCAGAGGTTCCATCCTTCCCCTCTTCCATCTTCCAGAGGTTCCCTCCTTCCCCATCTTCCATCTTCCAGAGGTTCCCTCCTTCCCCCTCTTCCATCTTCCAGAGGTTCCCTCCTTCCCCATCTTCCATCTTCCAGAGGTTTCCTCCTGCCCCTCTTCCATCTTCCATAGGTTCCTTCCTTCCCCTCTTCCATCTTCCAGAGGTTCCCTCCTTCCCCCTCTTCCATCTTCCAGAGGTTCCCTCCTTCCCCTCTTCCATCTTCCAGAGGTTCCCTTCTTCCCCCTCTTCCATCTTCCAGAGGTTCCCTCCTTCCCCTCTTCCAGAGGTGCCCTCCTTCCCCCTCTTCACTTCCAGAGGTTCCCTCCTTCCCCTCTTCCATCTTCCAGAGGTTCCCTCCTTCCCCTCTTCCATCTCCCAGAGGTTCCCTCCTTCCCCCTCTTCCATCTTCCAGAGGTTCCATCCTTCCCCTCTTCCATCTTCCAGAGGTTCCCTCCTTCCCCTCTTCAATCTTCCAGAGGTTCCCTCCTTCCCCATCTTCCATCTTCCAGAGGTTCCCTCCTCCCCCTCTTCCATCTTCCAGAGGTTCCTTCCTTCCCCCTCTTCCATCTTCCAGAGGCTCCCTTCTTGCCCCTCTTCCATCTTCCAGAGGTTCCCTCCTTCCCCGCCTTCCATCTTCCAGAGGTTCCCTCCATCCCCTCTCCCAGCTTCCAGAGGTTCCAACCTTCCCCTTCTTCCATCTTCCAGAGGTTCCCTCCTTCCCCTCTTCCATCTTCCAGAGGTTCCCTCCTTCCCCTCTCCCAGCTTCCAGATGTGCCTTCCATCTCCATCTTCCAGAGGTTCCATCCTTCCCCTCTTCCATCTTCCAGAGGTTCCCTCCTTCCCCCTTTTCCATCTTCCAGAGGTTCCCTCCTTCCCCCTCTTCCAGAGGTTCCCTCCTTCCCCGTCTTCCATCTTCCAGAGTTTCCCTCCTTCCCCCTCTTCCATCATCCAGAGGTTCCCTCCTTCCCCCTCTTTCATCTTCCAGAGGTTCCCTCATTCCCCTCTTCCATCTTCCAGAGGTTCCCTCCTTCCCCTCTTCCATCTCCCAGAGGTTCCCTCCTTCCCCCTCTTCCATCTTCCAGAGGTTCCATCCTTCCCCTCTTCCATCTTCCAGAGGTTCCCTCCTTCCCCTCTTCCATCTTCCAGAGGTTCCCTCCTTCCCCCTCTTCCATCTTCCAGAGGTTCCCTCCTTCCCCATCTTCCATCTTCCAGAGGTTCCCTCCTTCCCCCTTTTCCATCTTCCAGAGGTTCCCTCCTTCCCCCTCTTCCAGAGGTTCCCTCCTTCCCCGTCTTCCATCTTCCAGAGTTTCCCTCCTTCCCCCTCTTCCATCATCCAGAGGTTCCCTCCTTCCCCCTCTTTCATCTTCCAGAGGTTCCCTCCTTCCCCTCTTCCATCTTCCAGAGGTTCCATCCTTCCCCTCTTCCATCTTCCAGAGGTTCCCTCCTTCCCCTCTTCCATCTTCCAGAGGTTCCCTCCTTCCCCCTCTTCCATCTTCCAGAGGTTCCCTCCTTCCCCATTTTCCATCTTCCAGAGGTTCCCTCCTCCCCCTCTTCCATCTTCCAGAGGTTCCTTCCTTCCCCTCTTCCATCTTCCAGAGGTTCCCTCCTTCCCCTCTTCCAGAGGTTCCCTCCTTCCCCCTCTTTCATCTTCCAGAGGTTCCCTCCTTCCCCTCTTCCATCTTCCAGAGGTTCCCTCCTTCCCCTCTTCCATCTCCCAGAGGTTCCCTCCTTCCCCCTCTTCCATCTTCCAGAGGTTCCATCCTTCCCCTCTTCCATCTTCCAGAGGTCCCCTCCTTCCCCTCTTCCATCTTCCAGAGGTTCCCTCCTTCCCCATCTTCCATCTTCCAGAGGTTCCCTCCTCCCCCTCTTCCATCTTCCAGAGGTTCCTTCCTTCCCCCTCTTCCATCTTCCAGAGGCTCCCTTCTTGCCCCTCTTCCATCTTCCAGAGGTTCCATCCTTCCCCTCTTCCATCTTCCAGAGGTTCCCTCCTTCCCCATCTTCCATCTTCCAGAGGTTCCCTCCTTCCCCCTCTTCCATCTTCCAGAGGTTCCCTCCTTCCCCATCTTCTATCTTCCAGAGGTTTACTCCTGCCCCTCTTCCATCTTCCATAGGTTCCTTCCTTCCCCTCTTCCATCTTCCAGAGGTTCCCTCCTTCCCCCTCTTCCATCTTCCAGAGGTTCCCTCCTTCCCCTTTTCCATCTTCCAGAGGTTCCCTTCTTCCCCCTCTTCCATCTTCCAGAGGTTCCCTCCTTCCCCTCTTCCAGAGGTTCCCTCCTTCCCCCTCTTTACTTCCAGAGGTTCCCTCCTTCCCCTCTTCCATCTTCCAGAGGTTCCCTCCTTCCCCTCTTCCATCTCCCAGAGGTTCCCTCCTTCCCCCTCTTCCATCTTCCAGAGGTTCCATCCTTCCCCTCTTCCATCTTCCAGAGGTTCCCTCCTTCCCCTCTTCAATCTTCCAGAGGTTCCCTCCTTCCCCATCTTCCATCTTCCAGAGGTTCCCTCCTCCCCCTCTTCCATCTTCCAGAGGTTCCTTCCTTCCCCCTCTTCCATCTTCCAGAGGCTCCCTTCTTGCCCCTCTTCCATCTTCCAGAGGTTCCCTCCTTCCCCGCCTTCCATCTTCCAGAGGTTCCCTCCATCCCCTCTCCCAGCTTCCAGAGGTTCCAACCTTCCCCTTCTTCCATCTTCCAGAGGTTCCCTCCTTCCCCTCTTCCATCTTCCAGAGGTTCCCTCCTTCCCCTCTCCCAGCTTCCAGATGTGCCTTCCATCTCCATCTTCCAGAGGTTCCATCCTTCCCCTCTTCCATCTTCCAGAGGTTCCCTCCTTCCCCCTTTTCCATCTTCCAGAGGTTCCCTCCTTCCCCCTCTTCCAGAGGTTCCCTCCTTCCCCGTCTTCCATCTTCCAGAGTTTCCCTCCTTCCCCCTCTTCCATCATCCAGAGGTTCCCTCCTTCCCCCTCTTTCATCTTCCAGAGGTTCCCTCCTTCCCCTCTTCCATCTTCCAGAGGTTCCCTCCTTCCCCTCTTCCATCTCCCAGAGGTTCCCTCCTTCCCCCTCTTCCATCTTCCAGAGGTTCCATCCTTCCCCTCTTCCATCTTCCAGAGGTTCCCTCCTTCCCCTCTTCCATCTTCCAGAGGTTCCCTCCTTCCCCCTCTTCCATCTTCCAGAGGTTCCCTCCTTCCCCATCTTCCATCTTCCAGAGGTTCCCTCCTTCCCCCTTTTCCATCTTCCAGAGGTTCCCTCCTTCCCCCTCTTCCAGAGGTTCCCTCCTTCCCCGTCTTCCATCTTCCAGAGTTTCCCTCCTTCCCCCTCTTCCATCATCCAGAGGTTCCCTCCTTCCCCCTCTTTCATCTTCCAGAGGTTCCCTCCTTCCCCTCTTCCATCTTCCAGAGGTTCCATCCTTCCCCTCTTCCATCTTCCAGAGTTTCCCTCCTTCCCCTCTTCCATCTTCCAGAGGTTCCCTCCTTCCCCCTCTTCCATCTTCCAGAGGTTCCCTCCTTCCCCATCTTCCATCTTCCAGAGGTTCCCTCCTCCCCCTCTTCCATCTTCCAGAGGTTCCTTCCTTCCCCTCTTCCATCTTCCAGAGGTTCCCTCCTTCCCCTCTTCCAGAGGTTCCCTCCTTCCCCCTCTTTCATCTTCCAGAGGTTCCCTCCTTCCCCTCTTCCATCTTCCAGAGGTTCCCTCCTTCCCCTCTTCCATCTCCCAGAGGTTCCCTCCTTCCCCCTCTTCCATCTTCCAGAGGTTCCATCCTTCCCCTCTTCCATCTTCCAGAGGTCCCCTCCTTCCCCTCTTCCATCTTCCAGAGGTTCCCTCCTTCCCCATCTTCCATCTTCCAGAGGTTCCCTCCATCCCCTCTCCCAGCTTCCAGAGGTTCCAACCTTCCCCTTCTTCCATCTTCCAGAGGTTCCCTCCTTCCCCATCTTCCATCTTCCAGAGGTTCCTTCCTTCCCCCTCTTCCATCTTCCAGAGGCTCCCTTCTTGCCCCTCTTCCATCTTCCAGAGGTTCCCTCCTTCCCCGCCTTCCATCTTCCAGAGGTTCCCTCCATCCCCTCTCCCAGCTTCCAGAGGTTCCTTCCTTCCCCTTCTTCCATCTTCCAGAGGTTCCCTCCTTCCCCTCTTCCATCTTCCAGAGGTTCCCTCCTTCCCCTCTCCCAGCTTCCAGATGTGCCTTCCATCTCCATCTTCCAGAGGTTCCATCCTTCCCCTCTTCCATCTTCCAGAGGTTCCCTCCTTCCCCCTTTTCCATCTTCCAGAGGTTCCCTCCTTCCCCCTCTTCCAGAGGTTCCCTCCTTCCCCGTCTTCCATCTTCCAGAGTTTCCCTCCTTCCCCCTCTTCCATCATCCAGAGGTTCCCTCCTTCCCCGCCTTCCATCTTCCAGAGGTTCCCTCCTTCCCCCTCTTCTATCTTCCATATTCCAGAGGTTCCCTCCTTCCCCGTCTTCCATCTTCCAGAGGTTCCCTCCTTGCCCCTCTTCCATCTTCCAGAGATTCCCTCTTTCCCCATCTTCCATCTTCCAGAGGTTCCCTCCTTCCCCGCCTTCCATCTTCCAGAGGTTCCTTCCTTCCCCTCTTCCATCTTCCAGAGGCTCCCTTCTTTCCCCTCTTCCATCTTCCAGAGGTTCCCTCCTTCCCCATCTTCCATCTTCCAGAGGTTCCCTCCTTCCCCTCACCCAGCTTCCAGAGGTTCCTTCCTTCCCCGTCTTCCATCTTCCAGAGGTTCGATCCTTCCCCTCTTCCATCTTCCAGAGGTTCCCTCCTTCCCCGTCTTCCATCTTCCAGAGTTTCCCTCCTTCCCCTCTTCCATTTTCCAGAGGTTCCCTCCTTCCCCTCTTCCATCTTCCAGAGGTTCCCTCCTTCCCCTCATCCAGAGGTTCCCTCCTTCCCCCTCTTTCATCTTCCAGAGGTTCCCTCCTTCCCCTCTTCCATCTTCCAGAGGTTCCCTCCTTCCCCTCTTCCATCTCCCAGAGGTTCCCTCCTTCCCCTCTTCCATCTTCCAGAGATTTCCTCCTTTCCCCTCTTCCATCTTCCAGAGGTTCCCTCCTTCCCCATCTTCCATCTTCCAAAGGTTCCCTCCTTCCCCTCTCCCAGCTTCCAGAGGTTCCTTCCTTCCCGTCTTCCATCTTCCAGAGGTTCCCTCCTTCCCCTCTTCCATCTTCCAGAGGTTCCCTCCTTCCCCTCTCCCAGCTTCCAGAGGTGCCTTCCTTCTCCATCTTCCAGAGGTTCCATCCTTCCCCTCTTCCATCTTCCAGAGGTTCCCTCCTTCCCCATCTTCCATCTTCCAGGTTCCCTCCTTGCCCGTCTTCCATCTTCCAGAGGTTTCCTCCTTCCCCCTCTTCCATCTTCCAGAGGTTCCCTCCTTCCCCGTCTTCCATCTTCCAGAGGTTCCCTCCTTCCCCTTCTTCCATCTTCCAGAGGTTCCCTCCTTCCCCGTCTTCTATCTTCCATATTCCAAAGGTTCCCTACTTCCCTGTCTTCCATCTTCCAGAGGTTCCCTCCTTCCCCGTCTTCCATCTTCCAGAGGTTCCCTCCTTCCCCCTCTTCCATCTTCCAGAGGTTCCCTCCTTGCCCCTCTTCCATCTTCCAGAGATTCCCTCCTTCCCCGTCTTCCATCTTACAAAGGTTCCCTCCTTCCCCCTCTTCCATCTTTCAGAGGTTCCCTCCTTCCCCCTCTTCCATCTTCCATCTTTCAGAGGTTCCCTCCTTCCCCCTCTTCCATATTCCAGAGGTTCCCTCCTTCCCCATCTTCCATCTTCCAGAGTTTCCCTCCTTCCCCCTCTTCCATCTTCCAGAGTTTCCCTCCTTCCCCCTCATCCATCTTCCAGAGGTTCCCTCCTTCCCCGTCTTCCATCTTCCAGAGTTTCCCTCTTTCCCCTCTTCCATTTTCCAGAAGTTCCCTCCTTCCCCCTCTTCCAGAGGTTCCCTCCTTCCCCGTCTTCCATATTCCAGAGGTTCCCTACTTGCCCCTCTTCCATCTTCCAGAGATTCCCTCCTTCCCCGTCTTCCATCTTCCAGAGGTTCCCTCTTTCCCCGCCTTCCATCTTCCAGAGGTTCCCTCCTTCCCCGTCTTCCATCTTCCAGAGGTTCCCTCCTTCCCCGCCTTCCATCTTCCAGAGGTTCCCTCCTTCCCCCTCTTCTATCTTCCATATTCCAGAGGTTCCCTCCTTCCCCGTCTTCCATCTTCCAGAGGTTCCCTCCTTCCCCCTCTTCCATCTTCCAGAGGTTCCCTCCTTCCCTCCTTCCCCCTCTTCCATCTTCCATCTTTCAGAGGTTCCCTCCTTCCCCCTCTTCCATCTTCCAGAGGTTCCCTCCTTCCCCTCTTCCAGAGGTTCCCTCCTTCCCCGTCTTCCATCTTCCAGAGTTTCCCTCCTTCCCCGTCTTACATCTTCCAGAGGTTCCCTCCTTCCCCCTCTTCTATCTTCCAGAGTTTCCCTCCTTCCCCGCCTTCCATCTTCCAGAGGTTACCTCCTTCCCCCTCTTCCTTCTTTCATCTTCCAGAGGTTCCCTCCTTCCCCCTCTTCCATATTCCAGAGGTTCCCTCCTTCCCCGTCTTCCATCTTCCAGAGGTTCCCTCCTTCCCCCTCTTCCATCTTCCAGAGGTTTCCTCCTTCCCCCTCTTCCATCTTCCATCTTTCAGAGGTTCCCTCCTTCCCCCTCTTCCATCTTCCAGAGGTTCCCTCCTTCCCCTCTTCCAGAGGTTCCCTCCTTCCCCCTCTTCCATCTTCCAGAGGTTCCCTCCTTGCCCCTCTTCCATCTTCCAGAGATTTGCTCCTTTCCCCTCTTCCATCTTCCAGAGGTTCCCTCCTTCCCCCTCTTCTATCTTCCAGAGGTTCCCTCCTTCCCCTCTTCCATCTCCCAAAGGTTCCCTCCTTCCCCCTCTTCCATCTTCCAGAGGTTCCCTACTTCCCCCTCTTCCATCTTCCAGAGGTTCCTTCCTTCCCCGTCTTCCATCTTCCAGAGGTTCCCTCCTTGCCCCTCTTCCATCTTCCAGAGGTTCCCTCCCTTCCTTCCCTCCTGATTCACTGCTGCAGTCTGGAGGTAGTTATATATGTGGCAGTATTTTAGGATGTATCCCAAATGGCACCCTATTCCCTATATAGAGCAATACCTTTGACCAGGGTCTATAGTAGTGCGCTATGTAGGGAATAGGGTGTCATTTGGGACATTCAGCCTCAGCTCTTTGATACACAGATGGCCCACTAGTCTGCACCTGGTTTCCATTGGGACTATGGAGCTGTGACCCTGCATTACACATGAGAGGAACATGTCAGCTCTCCCTCTCCCGCTCTCTCTCTCTCTCTCGCTCTCTCTTCTCTCTCTCTCTCTCTCTCTCTCTCTCTCTTTCTCTCTCTCTCAGCGAGCCTCTCTCTCTCTCTCGCTCTCTCTCTTCCCCTCTCTCTCTCTCTCTCTCCCCCTCTCTCTCTCTCTCTCTCTCTCTCTCAGCGAGCCTCTCTCTCTCTCTTCTCTCTCTCTCTCTCTCTCTCTCTCTCTCTCTCTCTCTCTCTCTCTTCCTCTCTCTCTGTCTCTCTCTCTCTCTCTCTCTCTCTCTCTCTCTCTCTCTCCCCCTCTCTCTCTCTCTCTCTCTCTCTCTCTCTCTCTCTCTCTCTCTCTCTCTCCCAGCCATCCTCCCTCTCTCTAATGAATAATAATCCTCTATGGAGGGATGAGGATGTCAGCCAGCCAGGTGGAGAGACTTGAAGGTAATGCTAATTCAGACCTGGGTACTGTGTGTGAACCCCCCCCCCCCCCCCCACACACACACACACACACACACACACACAAGCACACAAACCTTCAAACACACACAACTGTGTACCACTACGCGCAGATACGTACGTCTAGTTCCGCAACATCAAGGAATGCCTGAGGGGATGTTGGCGGTGGGGTTTGGAAAATGTCCAGGACAGACAAAAACACACACCACACCAAGCCACGGCACGCAGGTAAAAGCTCAGAGTCTCTTTGATGAAGCGGCTCACCTTTAGAACTCAGTGTCGTTCCAGGCAACCTCCCTTCCCTCCCTCCCCTCCCTTCCCTTCCCTCCCTTCCCTCCATTCCCTCCATTCCCTCCCTTCCCCGCCTCCCTCCTTCAGAATCTCAGAGAAGGTAACGAGTTCCATCTTCCAGAGAAGTCTCTAGTCGCCCACTTTGAGATCTGTTACTGAGACTTGGTCAAGGAAAGCTATTGTGTCAAAGACCAAAAGTTTTTTTTGGTAAGTCCTCTGTTTTCACAGAAGTCAGACAAGTGAACACAGCCCTAGTCAGAGCCATAATACAGTATATGTCTCTGGTACTAGCTGGTGCATAGAGAAATGAACATTACATTCTCTGTCAACAACTCTGGTGGACATTCCTGCAGTCAGCATGCCAGTTGAACGCTCCCTCAAAATTTGAGACATCTGTGGCATTGTGTTGTGTGACATAATTGCACATTTTAGAGTGGCCTTTTATTGTCCTCAGCACAAAGTACACCTGTGTAATGATCATGCTGTTTAATCAGCTTCTTGATATGCCACACCTGACAGGTGGATGGATTATCTTGGCAAAGGAGAAATGCTCACCGACAGGGATGTAAAACAAATGTTTGCATTTGAGAGAAATAACCTTTTTTTTGTGTATGGAACATTTCTGGGATCTCTTTTTTTCAGCTCATGAAACACGGGATGACATTACATGTTGCTTTTATACTTCTGTTCAGTAATACAAAGACCCAAACTTAAAAAATTATCCACCAGATCTACCTGCTTTTACTTCCTGCTTTGCTCCTATGGGTACACTCACAACAGTCGGCAGTCCACCTATTATGACATCATTGTCTTGATTAGGAACACCAGGGCCTCCCGGGTGGCGCAGTGGTCTATGGCACTGCATCACAGTGTTAGCTGTGCAACTAGAGATCCTGGTTTGAGTCCAGGGTCTGTCACAGCCGGCCACAACCGGGAGACCCATATGGCCACGGACAATTGGTCCAGCGTCGTCCGGGTTAGGGGAGGGTTTGGCCGGCAGGAATGTTCTTGTCCCATCGCGCAGTAGCGACTGCTGTGGCGGGCCGGGTGCAATGCACGCTGACGTGTTCGCCAGGTGTACGATGTTTCCTCTAACTCTTCGGTGCAGATGCCTTCCGGGTTAAGTGGGAAATGTGTCAAGAAGCAGAGGACGCAAGGCTCTCGACCTTTGCCTCTCCCGAGTCCGTACGGGAGTTGCAGCGATGAGACGAGACTGTACCACGAAATTGGGGAGAAAAAGGGGTAAAAGTAACAAAAAAAAGTATGTAAATAAATAGAATGTGAACATCCGTTCTGTTCATTGAGGGGATTAGATTAATCTGGCCAAAGCGCCCGGGTAGTTGTGTTTTGCACCGTGTGAAGATTTGGAACCAGGTTGCCTCCCAGCCTTCAATTGCATACTCTTTGAGTCCTCTCTCCTAATCTTGTTGTTAAAATACATTGGATGAGAAAGAGGTCCTCTGGCTCTATGATTCAATGTGTTTTGAGAAGGAGAGAGGACTCAAAGTGTATGTAATTGGGATCTTCCCTGTGTTTTACATAAACCCCACGGTTCTCAAACCATGTACCTAGAGATCTACAGTCCTGAAGGTTCTCAAACCATCTACCTAGAGATCTACCCTCTGTAGGTTCTCAAACCATCTACCTAGAGATCTACCCTCTGTAGGTTCTCAAATCATCTACCTAGAGACCTACCGTCTGTAGGTTTTCAATCCAACCCTATTCAAGCTCACCTGTTGAAGTGAAAACATACAAGACGGTTGCTCTCCAGGAACATGTTTGTATATCCCTGGTCTAACTAATGCTGAGTGACAGTGTGAATGGCATAGTAACTGTCTAATTGTTGTAGGTCTGACCCCATTTAGTCGACTGGTCGGTTGTTTGGTCGATAGGCTGTTGGTCGACCAAGATTTCTTTAGTCGAGCAGTAGCAAAACATTTTTCTTTTAAAATCATGATGTACAAGACACCTGTCTGATTGGACTGATCCATGGTGGAGGCCTGTCTGATTGGACTGATCCATTGTGGAGGCCTGTCTGATTGGACTGATCCATTGTGGAGGCCTGTCTGATTGGACTGATCCATTGTGGAGGCCTGTCTGATTGGACTGATCCATTGTGGAGCCTTGTCTGATTGGACTGATCCATTGTGGAGGCCTGTCTGATTGGACTGATCCATTGTGGAGGCCTGTCTGATTGGACTGATCCATTGTGGAGGCCTGTCTGATTGGACTGATACATTGTGGAGGCCTGTCTGATTGGACTGATCCATTGTGGAGGCCTGTCTGATTGGACAGATCCATTCTGGAGGCCGTGGGGGTGGCAAATTGCATCAGTCTAAGAGATGTGCTACTGAAATTGTATTTGGTTATATTTCATAAGAACAATTGTGCAATACAAATAAAAATAATATTATTTTATAACAAATGCGCTTTCTCCCGCATTGGATAGTGGTCGCTGTCTGGAGTTCTGAAAGACATCAGTGCGCTGTTGAATTAACGCCTTTTCCTATGACCATGTTGCTATGTGCATAAGAGCAAAGTTATCGGTGTTTACAGCAACAAAATTAGGTCTTTAATCAATAACTGTTAAATGTGCCTGGCTTTATAAATCATCCATATAGCTCTACGGGAATAAGACAGATCCTGCTTCTGTTGCCTGTTTAAGTGTCTGTTTAATAGCCTACTGATTCTGTGCGCGCGCATCAAGCCTCGCGCAACCAAGTCGGATAAACAATTTCAGAAATGTGTCTGTTTTTAATCTTTGCTGTAATCAAGGCTTTACACTTTTCCTTCGTTAGAACAGAACAGTTATTCGTTAGAATAACTGTGTTATTAATAATACATTTTGTGTTGTTTACACTGTTACAAATTGTCAGAAAAATAATATTTATAATAATAATGACCCTCCTTTTTCTTGATCTCCTGATTGTTATTATTATGATCACCACTATAGTAATAGGTAATAACATTATCATTAGTAGACTTAGTATAGAACCACCATGTCATTATCATTAGTATACTTAGTATAGAACCACCATGTCATTATCATTAGTATACTTAGTATAGAACCACCATGTCATTATCATTAGTAGACTTAGTGTAGTAGCCTGGTATAACCACTATGTCATTATCATTAGTAGACTTAGTGTAGTAGCCTGGTATAACCACTATGCCATTATCATTAGTAGACTTAGTGTAGTAGCCTGGTATAACCACTATGCCATTATCATTAGTAGACTTAGTGTAGTAGCCTGGTATAACCACTATGTCATTATCATTAGTAGACTTAGTGTAGTAGCCTGGTATAACCATCATGTCATTATCATTAGTAGACTTAGTATAGAACCATTGTGTCATTATCATTAGTAGACTTAGTATAGAACCACCAATGTCATTATCATTAGTAGACTTAGTGTAGTAGCCTGGTATAACCAGCTGTAGCTGTAGGCCTTAGAGCCCATCCTGTTTAGTCTTAATACCGTAATTTACTGAGACCTATATTTCAATGCTTATTATATAGGCTACAGTATCAATCAATTATTCATTTGTTCGTGTCATCACACAACATACGAGTCATGCATGATTTGAAATGCAAACAAGCTTTTTTAGTTTTTAAATAAAATAAATAAAGCAACAGTTGAATAATTAGCTGTAAACAATAAATAATCCGTTCCATTTCGTAAATTGCGTTCACGAATGAACGCCACCGCTTTTAGTCCTTGCTGCCTTTAAAATTGTTTTGTTTCACAAACGTGACAATAGACTCTGGTAATGCTTATCATTTATTTAGTGTTGTCTTCATTGTTCCAAACGGTCAGAAAAATAATATTGTAATCTAACAGCGCCTGTTTGGCACACACAATATGCAGGAATGGGTGGATTTCTCGGGAATTGTATTGGGGCAGTTCAATGGTGAGAAATGTCTCAGTGCTTGGAGCAAAAATGTTGTGTTATCCAGGTGCAGGACATCAATAATCTGCTCCAAAACGTTTATAAACCTGCATCAGGAAATTAAGTCTAACATAGTTCATGTGGGATTCAATGACATTATAAAATAGCCTACCAATCAGCCTGTAAGCTTCCTGCCATCCAGGACCTCTATACCAGGCGGTCAGATGAAGGCCCTAAAAATTGTCAGAGACTCCAGCCACCCTAGTCTTAGACTGTTCTCTCTACTACCGCACGGCAAGCGGTACCGGAGCACCAAGTCTAGGTCCAAACGGCTTCTTAATAGCTTCTACCCCCAAGCTATAAGACTCCTGAACAGGTAATCAAATGGCTACCTGGACTATTTGCATTGTGTGCCCCACCCAACCCCTCTTTTACGCTTCTGCTACTCTCTGTTCATCATATATGCATAGTCACTTTAACCATGTTTACACCTACATACTACCTCAATTAGCCCGACTAACCGGTACCCCAGCACACTGGCTAGCCAGACTATCTGCATTGTGTCCCACAACCCACCACCTGCCAATCCCTCTTTTACGCTACTGCTACTCTCTGTTCATCATATATGCATAGTCACTTTAACCATGTCTACACTTACATATTACCTCAATCAGCCTGACTAACCGGTGCCTGTATACAGCCTCGCTACTGTATATAGCCTCTCTACTCTATATAGCCTCTCTACTGTATACAGCCTCGCTACTGTATATAGTCTCTCTACTGTATATAGCCTCTCTACTGTATATAGCCTCTCTACTGTATATAGCCTCTCTACTGTATATAGCCTCTCTACTGTATATAACCTCTCTACTGTATATAGCCTCTCTACTGTATACAGGCTCTCTACTGTATATAGGCTCTCTACTGTATATAGGCTCTCTACTGTATATAGCCTCTCTACTGTATATAACCTCACTACTGTATGTAGCCTCTCTACTGTATATAGCCTCTCTACTGTATATATCCTATATAGTAACTGTATTTATAGTTTATTAAGGTGTATATAACTGTATTTATAGTTTATTAAAAACATGTTGTTGATTCATTATTCACTCTCTATCAACAGTGAATTGAATCTTGCTTATTGACTAGGTTTGCCGTGTCCATGGCTCAGCCATAATACAATTAACAGTAGGCCTTGCCCCTATATCAGAGTGAATGTTATGTTTAACAATACATGTCCATATTGAAGCAATTGCTTAAAACAACGTGAACTACAAACATGTTTAACATATTTAGTAAAAATGGGATAAGCCTACATTATATTATTTTGTTTCTGTAGGCTATTTAAATAACAAACTAGGCTATAACGGACTAACATTCCAACTGGAGTTGATGACAACGCAATACGTACAAGAACGTAAATACACAACTTGAAGCCACAACATGTGTCGCCATGGAGCCATGTTCTGATTGGCCAGTGAAGGGGGTCAAGCCTACATTCTTCATCGAAACATGACATGGTGGTTCTATACTAAGTCTACTGATGACATCATTGCCTTTTCCTGCCACAGCCAGCTACTGTGCCCATAATTCCTTGTAGTGAAATTAGCAAAAAATATTTCTGACACACCCCAGGACATATAGCACTACCACCAGCGCTAAGATTTACCATTGAGTTAGGTTCGTCAAAATAGAGCCCTGAGACTCAGTCCTTTATTTTCCCCTACAGCATCGAGCAAGTTGAAGTGAATATCAGGTACGTCATTCACATGAATGTTTGTTATATATATATATATATATTTTTTTATAGGACTGGTAAGTAACTAGTTAGTTTGAGATCCAGAGGTGTCAGTAAATTAAGTTGTAATGAGTTGATGAGCTGATACTGAAGCTTTTCAACAACAACAACAACAACAACAAACACTGAACGCAGACACTGACCGGCCCGCTCTACTCCATTCTGTTTGGGGAATGTTCAATTAGAACGCTAGGTGTTGTGATGTAATAGCCAGTGATTATCTCAAAATGCTTAGTCCTGCATTAGCAATTAACCTTTTCAACTAGCGCTTTTATTTAAATGTGGGTCCCGGGTGCAAATGCAAGGAACACTGGCCATTTTGTGTGGATGTTTGTAAATCAGTCATGCTAATTACATTTTTGGCAGCCAGGAAGCTAGATAGTTGCTCTAAAAGTGTGAATGTGTGTGTGTGTGTGTGTGCGTTTGTGTGCGCGTGTTTGTCCACTTAGCGACATATTGGCTGGCTCGGTAACAGCGGCCCACATTGCAGAACGTTGCAGGGCTGGATAGAGAGAGAAGCAGGAAATGACCTTTCCCAGGCCGGCCCCCTTGTCTCATCTCACCCAGGAACCCTTGCACCTGTCGTTAGGTCACCTGGCTAACAGTCACCGACCAATAGCTACGCAGCACAAATCCAATCAAACTTATCAAACTTTATTAGTCACGTGCGCCGAAACAACAACACAACAACAAGTGTATAACCTTACTGTGAAATGCTTTACTTACAGGCCCTTAACCAACAGTGCAGTTCAAGAAGAGTTTAACCAAATAAACTGAAGTAAAAAAGAAAAAATACATTAAAAAAATATCTAAAAAGAAAGAATATATATATTTTTAAAATGATGAAAAAACAATGACAAATAACAAAAAGAAATAAAAAAAATTCTGCTAAAAAGTGTGGACACCAATGAACTTGAAACTCTCGACCCGCTCCACTACATGTTAATGGGGGCCTGTTCGGCCCACCTTTTCCTGTAGTCCACGATCAGCTCCTTTGACTTGTTTCCTCTCTAGGTTTCTTCCTAGGTTCTGGCCTTTCTAGGGAGTTTTTCCTAGCCACCGTGTTTCTACACCTGCATTGCTTTCTGTTTGGGGGTTTAGGCTGGGTTTCTGTACAGCACTTTTTGACATCGGCTGATGTAAAAAGGGGGATTTATCAATACATTTAATTGATTTAATTAACTTGCTCATATAACCGGTTCTGTACCGGTACCTTTCTGGTTCTGGTTCTGTACCGGTACCTATCTTAGTCCATGTTGTGTTTACTATCTTAGTCCATGTTGTGTTTACTATCTTAGTCAATGTTGTGTTTGCTATCTTAGTCCACGTTGTGTT
The DNA here is from genome assembly GCF_045791955.1 of Oncorhynchus clarkii lewisi. NCBI lineage: Eukaryota > Metazoa > Chordata > Actinopteri > Salmoniformes > Salmonidae > Oncorhynchus > Oncorhynchus clarkii. The sequence goes on along the minus strand of NC_092151.1, from coordinate 5,696,836 downwards.
TACTATCTTAGTCCACGTTGTGTTTACTATCTTAGTCAATGTTGTGTTTGCTATCTTAGTCCATGTTGTGTATACTATCTTAGTCCATGTTGTGTATACTATCTTAGTCCACGTTGTGTTTACTATCTTAGTCCACGTTGTGTTTACTATCTTAGTCCATGTTGTGTATACTATCTTAGTCCACGTTGTGTTTACTATCTTAGTCCATGTTGTGTTTACTATCTTAGTCCAGATTGAGTGTTTACTATCTTAGTCCAGATTGAGTGTTTACTATCTTAGTCCAGATTGAGTGTTTACTATCTTAGTCCAGATTGAGTGTTTACTATCTTAGTCCAGATTGAGTTTTTAATATCTTAGTCCAGATTGAGTTTTTACTATCTTGTTTGTTAGTGTCAGCTGGACGGAGAGAGGTAACAATGCATCAGGGTTACAGAAGGCACTTCTCCTCTACACTAACAACAAGGCTGTAGTGGAACACTTAGTCCCAAATTACACCCTATTCACTATATAGTATACTACTTTTGACCAGGGTCCTTCCGACAGACAGAGAGTATGTTTATGAAGGTAGCAGCAGGCTGGGATAATAAAGAAACGATGAAACCAACCTGTGACCCCCCCCCCCCCCCACACACACACACACACACACACACACACACACACACACACACACACACACACACACACAGAGCACACACACACACACGCAGGAGTATTTACAACACACACACACAGAACACACACACACAGAGCACACACACACGCAGGATTATTTACAACACACACACACACAGAGCACACACACACGCAGGAGTATTTACAACACACACACACAGAACACACACACACAGAGCACACACACACGCAGGATTATTTACAACACACACACACACAGAACACACACACACGCAGGATTATTTACAACACACACACACACAGAACACACGCACACAGAGCACACACACACGCAGGAGTATTTACAACACACACACACAGAACACACACACACAGAGCACACACACACGCAGGATTATTTACAACACACACACACAGAACACACACACACAGAGCACACACACACGCAGGATTATTTACAACACACACACACAGAACACACACACACAGAGCACACACACACGCAGGATTATTTACAACACACACACACACAGAACACACACACACAGAGAACACACACACGCAGGAGTATTTACAAGGTAAATTATTTTGGGATGCAGATCAAAGCAGGCCAGGAGAAAGAAGAGCACTGCATTGGGTGGCACGACTTACGCACACGCACACACACACACACACACACACACACACACACACACACACACACACACACACACACACACACACACACACACACACACACACACACACACACACACACACACACAGCATAGCTACTGTTTTAATGAAGGCAACACTGGCAGTTTTGGATCCCGAAAAAGTAAAGCTTAAATCAACATGAACCCTTAATCTATAATATACTTTGTGGCAATGCCAAGGTTCAGTAGAACTTAAAATTGTGTTTGCGAATCCAATATCTGCCAATGTAATCTGTGATGTTTAATTAGGACTAATTGTTTCTTACGCTGTCTCCTAATAAGGTCTCCTGCCTCCCATCCTGCTATGGGATTTCATGTTAGAGGGAGTACCTGAATTCCACTGTTACAAGAGGGTGATATATTGGGCTCCAGCAGCGTTTAAAAAATATATATTAAATAAATATTGCATTTTTTCTAATTAAAATTATATAAATAATATTTAGTGATTACCGTTCATTACGAACAGACAGAAACAAAGTAATTGATAAATAACACGTACATTTTTTTCTAAATTAGAATTTTGTTTTAATCTTTTAAATAGACTGAACCAAAAAAATATATATATATTTTTTAAATAGTCTCATGTGCTTTACGCTGGGCCTTTTTAAATACCTTCCATATGGACCATCTGTAACACAGTACCTGGAAGAGACAAAGATATAAACAAGAGTGATGTCCTTCACCCTGTTCTCACTAACCAGTCCACTAGATAATAATGAAGACTACAGATGCTCCTTTTCCGTTTCTGTGTCCGTTGTTAAAACAATATTTCCAGCCAGGCCAGAACATCCCTGCCAAACCCAACTCTGTTCTTGTTTCCAGCCAGGCCAGAACATCCCTGCCAAACCCAACTCTGTCCTTGTTTCCAGCCAGGCCAGAACATCCCTACCAAACCCAACTCTGTTCTTGTTTCCAGCCAGGCCAGAACATCCCTGCAAAACCCAACTCTGTTCTTGTTTCCAGCCAGGCCAGAACATCCCTGCCAAACCCAACTCTGTTCTTGTTTCCAACCAGGCCAGAACATCCCTGCCAAACCCAACTCTGTTCTTGTTTCCAGCCAGGGCAGAACATCCCTGCCAAACCCAACTCTGTTCTTGTTTCCAGCCAGGCCAGAACATCCCTACCAAACCCAACTCTGTTCTTGTTTCCAGCCAGGCCAGAACATCCCTGCCAAACCCAACTCTGTTCTTGTTTCCAGCCAGGCCAGAAAATCCCTGCCAAACCCAACTCTGTTCTTGTTTCCAGCCAGGCCAGAACATCCCTGCCAAACCCAACTCTGTTCTTGTTTCCAGCCAGGCCAGAACATCCCTGCCAAACCCAACTCTGTTCTTGTTTCCAGCCAGGCCAGAACATCCCTGCCAAACCCAACTCTGTTCTTGTTTCCAGCCAGGCCAGAACATCCCTACCAAACCCAATTATGTTCTTGTTTCCAGCCAGTCCAGAACATCCCTACCAAACCCAACTTTGTTCTTGTTTCCAGCCAGTCCAGAACATCCCTACCAAACCCAACTCTGTTCTTGTTTCCAGCCAGGCCAGAACATCCCTGCCAAACCCAACTCTGTTCTTGTTTCCAGCCAGGCCAGAACATCCCTACCAAACCCAACTTTGTTCTTGTTTCCAGCCAGTCCAGAACATCCCTACCAAACCCAACTCTGTTCTTGTTTCCAGCCAGGCCAGAACATCCCTGCCAAACCCAACTCTGTTCTTGTTTCCAGCCAGGCCAGAACATCCCTACCAAACCCAACTTTGTTCTTATTTCCAGACAGGCCAGAACATCCCTACCAAACCTAACTCTGTTCTTGTTTCCAGCCAGGCCAGAACATCCCTACCAAACCCAACTGTGTTCTTATTTCCAGACAGGCCAGAACATCCCTACCAAACTCAACTTTGTTCTTGTTTCCAGCCAGGCCAGAACATCCCTACCAAACCCAACTTTGTTCTTGTTTCCAGCCAGGCCAGAACATCCCTACCAAACCCAACTCTGTTCTTATTTCCAGCCAGTCCAGAACATCCCTACCAAACCCAACTCTGTTCTTATTTCCAGCCAGTCCAGAACATCCCTACCAAACCCAACTCTGTTCTTATTTCCAGACAGGCCAGAACATCCCTACCAAACCCAACTCTGTTCAAAACGTCCTTATTTTACATTGAGGTGAGGCGATCGGGACACACACACATACACACACACACACACACACACACACACACACACACACACACACACACACACACACACACACACACACACACACACACACACACACACACACACACACACACACACACACACACACCTGTCTCTGACTTTGTCTGGTAGACACAGCTGGTCTCATTCCCAGTAGAACACAAATGGTTGATATAAATTTGAGTTCTTTTTTGTTCATGCTTCATAACAATAATGCATAGCTGTTACTTTGGCAGACCCAGCTAGATAGTAGCCTTGGGGACCATTTCCAGAAGGAGGAATACATCATTGCTGCTGCTGTTTGAGTTCGGTGAACCTGCACCAGGTCTACTAGAAACATATTTAGAGTAATAAAGGAGGAGAAGAAATAGAGGAGAGAGGAGGGGAGGAAGAGGAGAGAGGAGGGGAGATATAGGAGAGGGGAGAGAGGAGACAAGATGGAGGACAGGGGATAGAGGAGAGAGGAGAGAGGAGGGGAGATATAGGAGAGGGGAGAGAGAGGAGAGAGGAGGGGAGATATAGGAGAGGGGAGAGAGGAGACAGGATGGAGGACAGGGGATAGAGGAGAGAGGAGAGAGGAGGGGAGATATAGGAGAGGGGAGAGAGAGGAGAGAGGAGAGAGGAGTGGAGATATAGGAGAGGGGAGAGAGGAGACAGGATGGAGGACAGGGGATAGAGGAGAGAGGATGGAGGAGAGAGGATAGAGGATGGAGGAGAGAGGATGGAGAAGAGAGGATGGAGGAGAGAGGATAGGAGAGGGGATGGAGAAGAGAGGATGGAGGAGAGAGGAGAGAGGATATAGGAGAGGGGAGAGGGGAGGTGAGATATAGGAGAGGGGAGAGAGGGTAGGGCATAGAGGAGAGGGGATAGAGGAGAGTGGATAGAGGATAGAGGAGAGGAGAGGGGATGGAGGAGAGGGGATATAGGAGAGGAGATAGGGGAGGTGAGATATAGGAGAGGGGAGAAAGGATAGGGCATAGAGAGGGGATATAGGAGAGGGGATGAGGAGAGAGGATAGAGGAGAAAGGATGGAGGAGACGGGATAGAGGATAGAGGAGAGGGGAGAGAGAAGAGGAGAGTAGAGGGGATGGAGGAGAGGGGAGAGAGAAGAGGAGGGGGATGGAGGAGAGATGATAGAGGATGGAGGAGAGAGGATGGAGGAGAGACGATAGAGTATGGAGGAGAGATGATAGAGAATGGAGGAGCGAGGATAGAGTATGAAGGAGAGAGGATAGAGTACGGAGGAGAGAGGATAGAGTATGGAGGAGAGAGGATAGAGGATAGAGTATGGAGGAGAAATGATAGAGTATGAGGGAGAGATGATAGAGTATGGAGGAGAGGGGATGGAGGAGAGGGGAGAGAGAAGAGGAGAGGGGATGGAGGAGAGATGATAGAGTATGGAGGAGAGATGATAGAGTATCACAAAAAAATATAAAGCACCATTACACCTTAAAAAAACACACAAAAACTAAACAAAAAAATACTCTGTTTAAAAAATTGCAGAACAACAAAAAACAAACTGCCATTTCCAGGCTTGGTTTGATTAATGTTTTTTTCTGCCTAATAAAAGGTTCACAAACCATCTGTTTTTCTCCCTGATGCCTTGCCCAAAGGTTTCTCCTTTCAATTTCAGGCATGGGGCCAACTGACTCTCTCTCTCTCTCTCTCTGTCTCTGTCTCCTCTCTCTCTCTCTCTCCCTCTCTCTCTCTCTCTCTCTCTCTCTCTCTCTCTCTCTCTCTCTCTCTCTCTCTCTCTCTCTCTCTCTCTCTCTCTCTCTCTCTCTCTCTCTCTCACCCCCCTCTCTTTCCCCCTCTCTGACTCGCTGCCTTCTCCCTTCTCTCTCTCTATCCTCCATCACTCTTTCCACAACGTGGTAAACAAGCCCCATCTCCTCTCCTTTTTTAATCTTGTGGTAACATTTCCTACTCATCATTATGCATATTCATTGCCAGTAAACATTTTCATCGACTGCATTTAATCTCTTCCACTAGCAATTACCACTGGCTGTTGTTCTGTAGTGCAGAAGGGCCATCGCTTCCCTCCTCTAGCAGCTGGGGCGCAGATGGGGCCTAGAGCCAAATGCACAAAATAAAAAAAATGTACAAGATGGCAGTGGAATTTATTTAAGAAGGAAAAGCTTTTTTGAGGTGTTTTATTTTCCTCACCAGACTGTCTCTTTCTCTATTTCCATCTCTCTATTTCTTTGTGTGTGTGTGTGCAAAGAGTCATAAGAATTGGTGGTTGGTCTCCCCGGTGTGAAAATGGCGACGGAGACATTGATATTTCATCAGCAGGGTCAGGAAGGGAGTGCGGGCGGGCGGGCAGGCGGTGGGAAAGGGGAAGTGTAAAGAACAGACGGATGTTATTAAGGGGGGTGTCGGTTTGACTGTCCTGCCCAATCCTCGGGACCTGACTCTGCAGAGGAAGGAGAGATATTTTTATACTCTAGCAGCACACGAGAGAGAGAGAGAAATGGGGCACAGAGAAACATGTGAATGAGAAAGAAAGAAAGTTATGTTGGAGAATGAGAGATGTGAGACCAGTAGAGGAAGGGAGATAATTCTCTTCTCTGCAGACATCCAGTAAGCAGGTGTATTTGACCAGGCTGCCCTCTTTGCTCTCTTCCCTCTGAGAGCCTTCCCTCTGAGAGCCTTCACTCTGAGAGCCTTCACTCTGAGAGCCTTCACTCTGAGAGCCTTCTCTCTGAGAGCCTTCACTCTGAGAGCCTTCACTCTGAGAGCCTTCACTCTGAGAACCTTCACTCTGAGAGCCTTCACTCTGAGAGCCTTCACTCTGAGAACCTTCACTCTGAGAGCCTTCACTCTGAGAGCCTTCACTCTGAGAGCCTTCACTCTGAGAGTCTTCACTCTGAGAACCTTCACTCTGAGAGCCTTCACTCTAAGAGTCTTCACTCTGAGAAACTTCACTCTGAGAGCCTTCACTCTGAGAGCCTTCACTCTGAGAGCCTTCTCTCTGAGAGCCTTCACTCTTTAAGCCTTCACTCTGAGAGCCTTCACTCTTTCAGCCTTCCCTCTGACAGCCTTCACTCTGAGAGCCTGTGGTGCTGTAGAGACTTCAGAGAGAGAGAGAGAGAGAGAGAGAGAGAGAGAGAGAGAGAGAGAGAGAGAGAGAGAGAGAGAAAGAGAGAGAGGGGCTAGGCCAGTGGCTCACTCATCCCCAGGGGGCACTGTTAGTCCATCTCTCTTTTATTTTCGTCCTCTCCTTTTCAGGCCTCCACTCCTTCTCTTCTTCCCTTCACCATCCCTCTCCTCCATGTGGGCCTCAACGAATCATTAATCAAGTAGGAAATAAGTCATGCAAACACACGTGTGTTAAAGACACTCAAATCACACACTTACACACACACGTGATTAAACACACTCAAATCCAGTGATAACATCATTCAGGGCATCATTTGAGCCTGCCCAGGTCAGCTAATAAAAATGTGCTTTGCATGTTATTTTGGCATTAATTCATGTCACATATCAGTTTGCAAACAACTCCCTTGAGTTAGTAAAGCATGGTCTCTCCCTTGAGTTAGTAAAGCATGGTCTCTCCCTTGAGTTAGTAAAGCATGGTCTCTCCCTTGAGTTAGTAAAGCATGGTCTCTCCATTGAGTTAGTAAAGCATGGTCTCTCCCTTGAGTTAGTAAAGCATGGTCTCTCCCTTGAGTTAGTAAAGCATGGTCTCTTCCTTGACTTAGTAAAGCATGGTCTCTCCCTTGAGTTAGTAAAGCATGGTCTCTCCATTGAGTTAGTAAAGCATGGTCTCTCCCTTGAGTTAGTAAAGCATGGTCTCTTCCTTGAGTTAGTAAAGCATGGTCTCTCCCTTGAGTTAGTAAAGCATGGTCTCTCCATTGAGTTAGTAAAGCATGGTCTCTCCCTTGAGTTAGTAAAGCATGGTCTCTCCCTTGAGTTAGTAAAGCATGGTCTCTCCCTTGAGTTAGTAAAGCATGGTCTCTCCCTTGAGTTAGTAAAGCATGGTCTCTCCCTTGAGTTAGTAAAGCATGGTCTCTCCCTTGAGTTAGTAAAGCATGGTCTCTCCCTTGAGTTAGTAAAGCATGGTCTCTCCCTTGAGTTAGTAAAGCCGTATACAAGCATGGTCTCTCCCTTGAGTTAGTAAAGCATGGTCTCTCCCTTGAGTTAGTAAAGCATGGTCTCTCCCTTGAGTTAGTAAAGCATGGTCACTCCCTTGAGTTAGTAAAGCATGGTCTCTTCCTTGAGTTAGTAAAGCATGGTCTCTCCCTTGAGTTAGTAAAGCATGGTCTCTCCATTGAGTTAGTAAAGCATGGTCTCTCCCTTGAGTTAGTAAAGCATGGTCTCTCCCTTGAGTTAGTAAAGCATGGTCTCTCCCCTGAGTTAGTAAAGCATGGTCTCTCCCTTGAGTTAGTAAAGCATGGTCTCTCCCTTGAGTTAGTAAAGCATGGTCTCTCCCTTGAGTTAGTAAAGCATGGTCTCTCCCTTGAATTAGTAAAGCATGGTCTCTCCCTTGAGTTATTAAAGCATGGTCTCTCCCTTGAGTTAGTAAAGCATGGTCTCTCCCTTGAGTTAGTAAAGCCGTATAGAAGCATGGTCTCTCCCTTGAGTTAGTAAAGCATGGTCTCTCCCTTGAGTTAGTAAAGCATGGTCTCCCCCTTGAGTTAGTAAAGCATGGTCTCTCCCTTAAATTAGTAAAGCATGGTCTCTCCCTTGAGTTAGTAAAGCATGGTCTCTCCCTTGAGTTAGTAAAGCCGTATAGAAGCATGGTCTCTCCCTTGAGTTAGTAAAGCATGGTCTCTCCCTTGAGTTAGTAAAGCATGGTCTCTCCCTTGAGTTAGTAAAGCATGGTCTCTCCCTTGAGTTAGTAAAGCATGGTCTCTTCCTTGAGTTAGTAAAGCATGGTCTCTCCCTTGAGTTAGTAAAGCATGGTCTCTCCCTTGAGTTAGTAAAGCATGGTCTCTCCCTTGAGTTAGTAAAGCATGGTCTCTCCCTTGAGTTAGTAAAGCATGGTCTCTCCCTTGAGTTAGTAAAGCATGGTCTCTCCCTTGAGTTAGTAAAGCCAAATACAAGCATGGTCTCTCCCTTGAGTTAGTAAAGCATGGTCTCTCCCTTGAGTTAGTAAAGCATGGTCTCTCCCTTGAGTTGATAAAGCATGGTCTCTCCCTTGAGTTAGTAAAGCATGGTCTCTCCCTTGAGTTAGTAAAGCATGGTCTCTCCCTTGAGTTAGTAAAGCATGGTCTCTCCCTTGAGTTAGTAAAGCATGGTCTCTCCATTGAGTTAGTAAAGCATGGTCTCTCCCTTGAGTTAGTAAAGCATGGTCTCTCCCTTGAGTTAGTAAAGCATGGTCTCTCCCTTGAGTTAGTAAAGCATGGTCTCTCCCTTGAATTAGTAAAGCATGGTCTCTCCCTTGAGTTAGTAAAGCATGGTCTCTCCCTTGAGTTAGTAAAGCATGGTCTCTCCCTTGAGTTAGTAAAGCATGGTCTCTCCCTTGAGTTAGTAAAGCATGGTCTCTCCCTTGAGTTAGTAAAGCATGGTCTCTCCCTTGAGTTAGTAAAGCCGTATAGAAGCATGGTCTCTCCCTTGAGTTAGTAAAGCATGGTCTCTCCCTTGAGTTAGTAAAGCATGGTCTCTCCCTTGAGTTAGTAAAGCATGGTCTCTCCCTTGAGTTAGTAAAGCATGGTCTCTCCCTTGAGTTAGTAAAGCATGGTCTCTCCCTTGAGTTAGTAAAGCATGGTCTCTCCCTTGAGTTAGTAAAGCCGTATAGAAGCATGGTCTCTCCCTTGAGTTAGTAAAGCATGGTCTCTCCCTTGAGTTAGTAAAGCATGGTCTCTCCCTTGAGTTAGTAAAGCATGGTCTCTCCCTTGAGTTAGTAAAGCATGGTCTCTCCCTTGAGTTAGTAAAGCATGGTCTCTCCCTTGAGTTAGTAAAGCATGGTCTCTCCCTTGAGTTAGTAAAGCATGGTCTCTCCCTTGAGTTAGTAAAGCCGTATAGAAGCATGGTCTCTCCCTTGAGTTAGTAAAGCATGGTCTCTCCCTTGAGTTAGTAAAGCATGGTCTCTCCCTTGAGTTAGTAAAGCATGGTCTCTCCCTTGAGTTAGTAAAGCATGGTCTCTTCCTTGAGTTAGTAAAGCATGGTCTCTCCCTTGAGTTAGTAAAGCATGGTCTCTCCATTGAGTTAGTAAAGCATGGTCTCTCCCTTGAGTTAGTAAAGCATGGTCTCTCCCTTGAGTTAGTAAAGCATGGTATCTCCATTGAGTTAGTAAAGCATGGTCTCTCCCTTGAGTTAGTAAAGCATGGTCTCTCCCTTGAGTTAGTAAAGCATGGTCTCTCCCTTGAGTTAGTAAAGCATGGTCTCTCCCTTGAGTTAGTAAAGCATGGTCTCTCCCTTGAGTTAGTAAAGCATGGTCTCTCCCTTGAGTTAGTAAAGCATGGTCTCTCCCTTGAGTTAGTAAAGCCAAACACAAGCATGGTCTCTCCCTTGAGTTAGTAAAGCATGGTCTCTCCCTTGAGTTAGTAAAGCATGGTCTCTCCCTTGAGTTAGTAAAGCATGGTCTCTCCATTGAGTTAGTAAAGCATGGTCTCTCCCTTGAGTTAGTAAAGCATGGTCTCTCCCTTGAGTTAGTAAAGCATGGTCTCTCCCTTGAGTTAGTAAAGCATGGTATCTCCATTGAGTTAGTAAAGCATGGTCTCTCCCTTGAGTTAGTAAAGCATGGTCTCTCCCTTGAGTTAGTAAAGCATGGTCTCTCCCTTGAGTTAGTAAAGCATGGTCTCTCCCTTGAGTTAGTAAAGCATGGTCTCTCCCTTGAGTTAGTAAAGCATGGTCTCTCCCTTGAGTTAGTAAAGCATGGTCTCTCCCTTGAGTTAGTAAAGCCAAATACAAGCATGGTCTCTCCCTTGAGTTAGTAAAGCATGGTCTCTCCCTTGAGTTAGTAAAGCATGGTCTCTCCCTTGAGTTGATAAAGCATGGTCTCTCCCTTGAGTTAGTAAAGCATGGTCTCTCCCTTGAGTTAGTAAAGCATGGTCTCTCCCTTGAGTTAGTAAAGCATGGTCTCTCCCTTGAGTTAGTAAAGCATGGTCTCTCCATTGAGTTAGTAAAGCATGGTCTCTCCCTTGAGTTAGTAAAGCATGGTCTCTCCCTTGAGTTAGTAAAGCATGGTCTCTCCCTTGAGTTAGTAAAGCATGGTATCTCCATTGAGTTAGTAAAGCATGGTCTCTCCCTTGAGTTAGTAAAGCATGGTCTCTCCCTTGAGTTAGTAAAGCATGGTCTCTCCCTTGAGTTAGTAAAGCATGGTCTCTCCCTTGAGTTAGTAAAGCATGGTCTCTCCCTTGAGTTAGTAAAGCATGGTCTCTCCCTTGAGTTAGTAAAGCATGGTCTCTCCCTTGAGTTAGTAAAGCCAAATACAAGCATGGTCTCTCCCTTGAGTTAGTAAAGCATGGTCTCTCCCTTGAGTTAGTAAAGCATGGTCTCTCCCTTGAGTTGATAAAGCATGGTCTCTCCCTTGAGTTAGTAAAGCATGGTCTCTCCCTTGAGTTAGTAAAGCATGGTCTCTCCCTTGAGTTAGTAAAGCATGGTCTCTCCCTTGAGTTAGTAAAGCATGGTCTCTCCATTGAGTTAGTAAAGCATGGTCTCTCCCTTGAGTTAGTAAAGCATGGTCTCTCCCTTGAGATAGTAAAGCATGGTCTCTCCCTTGAGTTAGTAAAGCATGGTCTCTCCCTTGAGTTAGTAAAGCATGGTCTCTCCCTTGAGTTAGTAAAGCATGGTCTCTCCCTTGAGTTAGTAAAGCATGGTCTCTCCCTTGAGTTAGTAAAGCATGGTCTCTCCCTTGAGTTAGTAAAGCCGTATACAAGCATGGTCTCTCCCTTGAGTTAGTAAAGCATGGTCTCTCCCTTGAGTTAGTAAAGCATGGTCTCTCCCTTGAGTTAGTAAAGCATGGTCACTCCCTTGAGTTAGTAAAGCATGGTCTCTTCCTTGAATTAGTAAAGCATGGTCTCTCCCTTGAGTTAGTAAAGCATGGTCTTTCCATTGAGTTAGTAAAGCATGGTCTCTCCCTTGAGTTAGTAAAGCATGGTCTCTCCCTTGAGTTAGTAAAGCATGGTCTCTCCCTTGAGTTAGTAAAGCATGGTCTCTCCATTGAGTTAGTAAAGCATGGTCTCTCCCTTGAGTTAGTAAAGCATGGTCTCTCCCTTGAGTTAGTAAAGCATGGTCTCTCCCTTGAGTTAGTAAAGCATGGTCTCTCCCTTGAGTTAGTAAAGCATGGTCTCTCCCTTGAGTTAGTAAAGCCGTATAGAAGCATGGTCTCTCCCTTGAGTTAGTAAAGCATGGTCTCTCCCTTGAGTTAGTAAAGCATGGTCTCTCCCTTGAGTTAGTAAAGCATGGTCTCTCCCTTGAGTTAGTAAAGCATGGTCTCTCCCTTGAGTTAGTAAAGCATGGTCTCTCCCTTGAATTAGTAAAGCATGGTCTCTCCCTTGAGTTATTAAAGCATGGTCTCTCCCTTGAATTAGTAAAGCATGGTCTCTCCCTTGAGTTAGTAAAGCATGGTCTCTCCCTTGAGTTAGTACAGCATGGTCTCTTCCTTGAGTTAGTAAAGCATGGTCTCTCCCTTGAGTTAGTAAAGCCGTATACAAGCATGGTCTCTCCCTTGAGTTAGTAAAGCATGGTCTCTCCCTTGAGTTAGTAAAGCATGGTCTCTCCCTTGAGTTAGTACAGCATGGTCTCTCCCTTGAGTTAGTAAAGCCATATACAAGCATGGTCTCTCCCTTGAGTTAGTAAAGCATGGTCTCTTCCTTGAGTTAGTAAAGCATGGTCTCTCCCTTGAGTTAGTAAAGCACAGTCTCTCCCTTGAGTTAGTAAAACATGGTCTCTTCCTTGAGTTAGTAAAGCATGGTCTCTTCCTTGAGTTGGTGAAGCCGTATACAAGCATGGTCTCTCCCTTAAGTTAGTAAAGCATGGTCTCTTCCTTGAGTTAGTAAAGCATGGTCTCTCCCATACATTAAGGGAACATTTCGGCATTTCGTGTATGATCAGTGAAAAAGTCCATATTGCAAATGTACGGTCCCTTACTTGAATTAGTAAAGCATGGTCTCTCCCTTGAGTTAGTAAAGCATGGTCTCTCCCTTGAGTTAGTAAAGCATGGTCTCTCCCTTGAGTTAGTAAAGCATGGTCTCTCCCTTGAGTTAGTAAAGCATGGTCTCTCCCTTGAGTTAGTAAAGCATGGTCTCTCCCTTGAATTAGTAAAGCATGGTCTCTCCCTTGAGTTATTAAAGCATGGTCTCTCCCTTGAATTAGTAAAGCATGGTCTCTCCCTTGAGTTAGTAAAGCATGGTCTCTCCCTTGAGTTAGTACAGCATGGTCTCTTCCTTGAGTTAGTAAAGCATGGTCTCTCCCTTGAGTTAGTAAAGCCGTATACAAGCATGGTCTCTCCCTTGAGTTAGTAAAGCATGGTCTCTCCCTTGAGTTAGTAAAGCATGGTCTCTCCCTTGAGTTAGTACAGCATGGTCTCTCCCTTGAGTTAGTAAAGCCATATACAAGCATGGTCTCTCCCTTGAGTTAGTAAAGCATGGTCTCTTCCTTGAGTTAGTAAAGCATGGTCTCTCCCTTGAGTTAGTAAAGCACAGTCTCTCCCTTGAGTTAGTAAAACATGGTCTCTTCCTTGAGTTAGTAAAGCATGGTCTCTTCCTTGAGTTGGTGAAGCCGTATACAAGCATGGTCTCTCCCTTAAGTTAGTAAAGCATGGTCTCTTCCTTGAGTTAGTAAAGCATGGTCTCTCCCATACATTAAGGGAACATTTCGGCATTTCGTGTATGATCAGTGAAAAAGTCCATATTGCAAATGTACGGTCCCTTACTTGAATTAGTAAAGCATGGTCTCTCCCTTGAGTTAGTAAAGCATGGTCTCTCCCTTGAGTTAGTAAAGCATGGTCTCTCCCTTGAGTTAGTAAAGCATGGTCTCTCCCTTGAGTTAGTAAAGCATGGTCTCTCCCTTGAGTTAGTAAAGCATGGTCTCTCCCTTGAGTTAGTAAAGCATGGTCTCTCCATTGAGTTAGTAAAGCCGTATAGAAGCATGGTCTCTCCCTTGAGTTAGTAAAGCATGGTCTCTCCCTTGAGTTAGTAAAGCATGGTCTCTCCCTTGAGTTAGTAAAGCATGGTCTCTCCCTTGAGTTAGTAAAGCATGGTCTCTTCCTTGAGTTAGTAAAGAATGGTCTCTCCCTTGAGTTAGTAAAGCATGGTCTCTCCATTGAGTTAGTAAAGCATGGTCTCTCCCTTGAGTTAGTAAAGCATCAAATCAAATCAAATCAAATCAAATTTATTTATATAGCCCTTCGTACATCAGCTGATATCTCAAACTGCTGTACAGAAACCCAGCCTAAAACCCCAAACAGCAAGCAATGCAGGTGTAGAAGCACGGTGGCTAGGAAAAACTCCCTAGAAAGGCCAAAACCTAGGAAGAAACCTAGAGAGGAACCAGGCTATGTGGGGTGGCCAGTCCTCTTCTGGCTGTGCCGGGTGGAGATTATAACAAAACATGGTCAAGATGTTCAAATGTTCATAAATGACCAGCATGGTCGAATAATAATAAGGCAGAATAGTTGAAACTGGAGCAGCAGCACAGTCAGATGGACTGGGGACAGCAAGGAGTCATCATGTCAGGTATTCCTGGGGCATGGTCCTATGGCTCAGGTCCTCCGAGAGAGAGAAAGAAAGAGAGAATTAGAGAGAGCATATGTGGGATGGCCAGTCCTCTTCTGGCTGTGCCGGGTGGAGATTATAACAGAACATGGCCAAGATGTTCAAATGTTCATAAATGACCAGCATGGTCGAATAATAATAAGGCAGAACAGTTGAAACTGGAGCAGCAGCACAGCCAGGTGGACTGGGGACAGCAAGGAGTCATCATGTCAGGTAGTCCTGGGGCATGGTCCTAGGGCTCAGGTCCTCCGAGAGAGAGAAAGAGAGAAGGAGAGAATTAGAGAACGCACACTTAGATTCACACAGGACACCGAATAGGACAGGAGAAGTACTCCAGATATAACAAACTGACCCTAGCCCCCCGACACATAAACTACTGCAGCATAAATACTGGAGGCTGAGACAGGAGGGGTCAGGAGACACTGTGGCCCCATCCGAGGACACCCCCGGACAGGGCCAAACAGAAGGGATATAACCCCACCCACTTTGCCAAAGCACAGCCCCCACAACACTAGAGGGATATCTTCAACCACCAACTTACCATCCTGAGACAAGGCTGAGTATAGCCCACAAAGACCTCCGCCACGGCACAACCCAAGGGGGGGGGGGGCCCAACCCAGACAGGATGACCACATCAGTGACTCAACCCACTCAGGTGACGCACCCCCTCCAGGGACGGCATGAGAGAGCCCCAGTAAAGCCAGTGACTCAGCCCCTGTAATAGGGTTAGAGGCAGAGAATCCCAGTGGAAAGAGGGGAACCGGCCAGGCAGAGACAGCAAGGGCGGTTCGTTGCTCCAGAGCCTTTCCGTTCACCCTCCCACTCCTGGGCCAGACTACACTCAATCATATGACCCACTGAAGAGATGAGTCTTCAGTAGAGACTTAAAGGTTGAGACCGAGTTTGCGTCTCTGACATGGGTAGGCAGACCGTTCCATAAAAATGGAGCTCTATAGGAGAAAGCCCTGCCTCCAGCTGTTTGCTTAAAAATTCTAGGGACAATTAGGAGGCCTGCGTCTTGTGACCGTAGCGTACGTGTAGGTATGTACGGCAGGACCAAATCAGAGAGATAGGTAGGAGCAAGCCCATGTAATGCTTTGTAGGTTAGCAGTAAAACCTTGAAATCAGCCCTTGCTTTGACAGGAAGCCAGTGTAGAGAGGCTAGCACTGGAGTAATATGATCAAATTTTTTGGTTCTAGTCAGGATTCTAGCAGCCGTATTTAGCACTAACTGAAGTTTATTTAGTGCTTTATCCGGGTAGCCGGAAAGTAGAGCATTGCAGTAGTCTAACCTGGAAGTGACAAAAGCATGGATTAATTTTTCTGCATCATTTTTGGACAGAAAGTTTCTGATTTTTGCAATGTTACGTAGATGGAAAAAAGCTGTCCTTGAAATGGTCTTGATATGTTCTTCAAAAGAGAGATCAGGGTCCAGAGTAACGCCGAGGTCCTTCCCAGTTTTATTTGAGACGACTGTACAACCATTAAGATTAATTGTCAGATTCAACAGAAGATCTCTTTGTTTCTTGGGACCTAGAACAAGCATCTCTGTTTTGTCCGAGTTTAAAAGTAGAAAGTTTGCAGCCATCCACTTCCTTATGTCTGAAACACATTCTTCTAGCAAGGGCAATTTTGGGGCTTCACCATGTTTAATTGAAATGTACAGCTGTGTGTCATCCGCATAGCAGTGAAAGTTAACATTATGTTTTCGAATGACATCCCCAAGAGGTAAAATATATAGTGAAAACAATAGTGGTCCTAAAACGGAACCTTGAGGAACACCGAAATGTACAGTTGATTTGTCAGAGGACAAACCATTCACAGAGACAAACTGATATCTTTCCGACAGATAATATCTAAACCAGGCCAGAACTTGTCCGTGTAGACCAATTTGGGTTTCCAATCTCTCCAAAAGAATGTGGTGATCGATGGTATCAAAAGCAGCACTAAGGTCTAGGAGCACGAGGACAGATGCAGAGCCTCGGTCCGATGCCATTAAAATGTCATTTACCACCTTCACAAGTGCCGTCTCAGTGCAATGATGGGGTCTAAAACCAGACTGAAGCATTTCGTATACATTGTTTGTCTTCAGGAAGGCAGTGAGTTGTTGCGCAACAGCCTTTTCTAAAATTTTTGAGAGGAATGGAAGATTCGATATAGGCCGATAGTTTTTTATATTTTCTGGGTCAAGGTTTGGCTTTTTCAAGAGAGGCTTTATTACTGCCACTTTTAGTGAGTTTGGTACACATCCGGTGGATAGAGAGCCGTTTATTATGTTCAACATAGGAGGGCCAAGCACAGGAAGCAGCTCTTTCAGTAGTTTAGTTGGAATAGGGTCCAGTATGCAGCTTGAAGGTTTAGAGGCCATTATTATTTTCATCATTGTGTCAAGAGATATAGTACTAAAACACTTGAGCGTCTCTCTTGATCCTAGGTCCTGGCAGAGTTGTGCAGACTCAGGACAACTGAGCTTTGAAGGAATACGCAGATTTAAGGAGGAGTCCGTAATTTGCTTTCTAATAATCATAATCTTTTCCTCAAAGAAGTTCATGAATTTATCACTGCTAAAGTGAAAGTCATCCTCTCTTGGGGAATGCTGCTTTTTAGTTAGCTTTGCGACAGTATCAAAAAGGAATTTCGGATTGTTCTTATTTTCCTCAATTAAGTTAGAAAAATAGGATGATCGAGCAGCAGTAAGGGCTCTTCGGTACTGCACAGTACTGTCTTTCCAAGCTAGTCGGAAGACTTCCAGTTTGGTGTGGCGCCATTTCCGTTCCAATTTTCTGGAAGCTTGCTTCAGAGCTCGGGTATTTTCTGTGTACCAGGGAGCTAGTTTCTTATGAGAAATGTTTTTAGTTTTTAGGGGTGCAACTGCATCTAGGGTATTGCGCAAGGTTAAGTTGAGTTCCTCAGTTAGGTGGTTAACTGATTTTTGTCCTCTGGCGTCCTTGGGTAGACAGAGGGAATCTGGAAGGACATCAAGGAATCTTTGTGTTGTCTGTGAATTTATAGCACGACTTTTGATGATCCTTGGTTGGGGTCTGAGCAGATTATTTGTTGCAATTGCAAACGTAATAAAATGGTGGTCCGATAGTCCAGGATTATGAGGAAAAACATTAAGATCCACAACATTTATTCCATGGGACAAAACTAGGTCCAGCGTATGACTGTGACAGTGAGTGGGTCCAGAGACATGTTGGACAAAACCCACTGAGTCGATGATGGCTCCGAAAGCCTTTTGGAGTGGGTCTGTGGACTTTTCCATGTGAATATTAAAGTCACCAAAGATTAGAATATTATCCGCTATGACTACAAGGTCCGATAGGAATTCAGGGAACTCAGTGAGGAACGCTGTATATGGCCCAGGAGGCCTGTAAACAGTAGCTATAAAAAGTGATTGAGTAGGCTGCATAGATTTCATAACTAGAAGCTCAAAAGACGAAAACGTCATTTTTTTTTTTGTAAATTGAAATTTGCTATCGTAAATGTTAGCAACACCTCCGCCTTTGCGGGATGCACGGGGGATATGGTCACTAGTGTAGCCAGGAGGTGAGGCCTCATTTAACACAGTAAATTCATCAGGCTTAAGCCATGTTTCAGTCAGGCCAATCACATCAAGATTATGATCAGTGATTAGTTCATTGACTATAATTGCCTTTGAAGTAAGGGATCTAACATTAAGTAGCCCTATTTTGAGATGTGAGGTATCATGATCTCTTTCAATAATGACAGGAATGGAGGTGGTCTTTATCCTAGTGAGATTGCTAAGGCGAACACCACCATGTTTAGTTTTGCCCAACCCAGGTCGAGGCACAGACACGGTCTCAATGGTGATAGCTGAGCTGACTACACTGACTGTGCTAGTGGCAGACTCCACTATGCTGGCAGGCTGGCTAACAGCCTGCTGCCTGGCCTGCACCCTATTTCATTGTGGAGCTAGAGGAGTTAGAGCCCTGTCTATGTTGGTAGATAAAATGAGAGCACCCCTCCAGCTAGGATGGAGTCCGTCACTCCTCAGCAGGTCAGGCTTGGTCCTGTTTGTGGGTGAGTCCCAGAAAGAGGGCCAATTATCTACAAATTCTATCTTTTGGGAGGGGCAGAAAACAGTTTTCAACCAGCGATTGAGTTGTGAGACTCTGCTGTAGAGCTCATCACTCCCCCTAACTGGGAGGGGGCCAGAGACAATTACTCGATGCCGACACATCTTTCTAGCTGATTTACACGCAGAAGCTATGTTGCGCTTGGTGATCTCTGACTGTTTCATCCTAACATCGTTGGTGCCGACGTGGATAACAATATCTCTATACTCTCTACACTCGCCAGTTTTAGCTTTAGCCAGCACCATCTTCAGATTAGCCTTAACGTCGGTAGCCCTGCCCCCCGGTAAACAGTGTATGATCGCTGGATGATTCGTTTTAAGTCTAATACTGCAGGTAATGGAGTCGCCAATGACTAGAGTTTTCAATTTGTCAGAGCTAATGGTGGGAAGCTTCGGAGTCTCAGACCCCGTAACGGGAGGAGGAGAGACCAGAGAAGACTCGGCCTCTGACTCCGACCCGCTGCTTAATGGGGAAAACCGGTTGAAAGTTTCTGTCGGCTGAATGAGCGACACCGGTTGAGCGTTCCTACAGCATTTCCTTCCAGAAACCGTGAGAAAGTTGTCCGGCTGCGGGGACTGTGCCAGGGGATTTATACTACTATCTGTACTTACTGGTGGCACAGACGCGGTTTCATCCTTTCCTACACTGAAATTACCCTTGCCTAGCGATTACGTCTGAAGCTGGGCTTGTAGCACAGCTATCCTCGCCGTAAGGCGAGTACAGCGACTGCAATTAGAAGGCATCATGTTAATGTTACTACTTAGCTTCGGCTGTTGGAGGTCCTGACGAACCGTGTCCAGATAAAGCGTCCGGAGTGAAAAAGTTGAGTAGGAAAAAACAAAAATATAAACGGTAATTAAAAAGTAAAAACCGTCAATTTGTCAGGTAGCAAAACAGGTTGGCAACAAAACGCACAGCAACTCAAAAACAAGTCTAAAGCATGGTCTCTCCCTTGAGTTAGTAAAGCATGGTCTCTCCCTTGAGTTAGTAAAGCATGGTATCTCCATTGAGTTAGTAAAGCATGGTCTCTCCCTTGAGTTAGTAAAGCATGGTCTCTCCCTTGAGTTAGTAAAGCATGGTCTCTCCCTTGAGTTAGTAAAGCATGGTCTCTCCCTTGAGTTAGTAAAGCATGGTCTCTCCCTTGAGTTAGTAAAGCATGGTCTCTCCCTTGAGTTAGTAAAGCCAAATACAAGCATGGTCTCTCCCTTGAGTTAGTAAAGCATGGTCTCTCCCTTGAGTTAGTAATGCATGGTCTCTACCTTGAGTTAGTAAAGCATGGTCTCTCCCTTGAGTTAGTAAAGCATGGTCTCTTCCTTGAGTTAGTAAAGCATGGTCTCTCCCTTGAGTTAGTAAAGCATGGTCTCTCCCTTGAGTTATTAAAGCATGGTCTCTCCCTTGAATTAGTAAAGCATGGTCTCTCCCTTGAGTTAGTAAAGCATGGTCTCTCCGTTGAGTTAGTAAAGCCATATACACGCATGGTCTCTCCCTTGAGTTAGTAAAGCATGGTCTCTCCCTTGAGTTAGTAAAGCATGGTCTCTCCCTTGAGTTAGTACAGCATGGTCTCTCCCTTGAGTTTGTAAAGCCATATACAAGCATGGTCTCTCCCTTGAGTTAGTAAAGCATGGTCTCTTCCTTGAGTTAGTAAAGCATGGTCTCTCCCTTAAGTTAGTAAAGCATGGTCTCTCCCTTGAGTTAGTAAAGCATGGTCTCTCCCTTGAGTTAGTAAAGCATGGTCTCTCCCTTGAGTTAGTAAAGCATGGTCTCTCCCTTGAGTTAGTAAAGCATGGTCTCTCCCTTGAGTTAGTAAAGCATGGTCTCTTCCTTGAGTTAGTAAAGCATGATCTCTCCCTTGAGTTAGTAAAGCATGGTCTCTCCCTTGAATTAGTAAAGCATGGTCTCTCCCTTGAGTTAGTAAAGCATGGTCTCTCCCTTGAGTTAGTAAAGCATGGTCTCTTCCTTGAGTTAGTAAAGCATGGTCTCTCCCTTTAATTATTAAAGCATGGTCTCTCCCTTGAGTTAGTAAAGCATGGTCTCTCCCTTGATTTAGTAAAGCATGGACTCTCCCTTGAATTAGTAAAGCATGGTCTCTCCCTTGAGTTAGTAAAGCATGGTCTCTCCCTTGAATTAGTAAAGCATGGTCTCTCCCTTGAGTTAGTAAAGCATGGTCTCTCCCTTGAGTTAGTAAAGCATGGTCTCTCCCTTGAGTTAGTAAAGCATGGTCTCTCCCTTGAGTTAGTAAAGCATGGTCTCTCCCTTGAGTTAGTAAAGCATGGTCTCTCCCTTGAGTTAGTAAAGCATGGTCTCTCCCTTGAGTTAGTAAAGCATGGTCTCTCCCTTGAGTTAGTAAAGCATTGTCTCTCCCTTGAGTTAGTAAAGCATGGTCTCTCCCTTGAGTTAGTAAAGCATGGTCTCTCCCTTGAGTTAGTAAAGCATGGTCTCTCCCTTGAGTTAGTAAAGCATGGTCTCTCCCTTGAGTTAGTAAAGCATGGTCTCTCCCTTGAGTTAGTAAAGCATGGTCTCTCCCTTGAGTTAGTAAAGCATGGTCTCTCCCTTGAGTTAGTAAAGCATGGTCTCTCCCTTGAGTTAGTAAAGCATGGTCTCTCCCTTGAGTTAGTAAAGCATGGTCTCTCCCTTGAGTTAGTAAAGCATGGTCTCTCCCTTGAGTTAGTAAAGCATGGTCTCTCCCTTGAGTTAGTAAAGCATGGTCTCTCCCTTGAGTTAGTAAAGCATGGTCTCTCCCTTGAGTTAGTAAAGCATGGTCTCTCCCTTGAGTTAGTAAAGCATTGTCTCTCCCTTGAGTTAGTAAACATGGTCTCTCCCTTGAGTTAGTAAAGCATGGTCTCTCCCTTGAGTTAGTAAAGCATGGTCTCTGGCATGAGTTAGTAAAACATGGTCTCTCCCTTGAGTTCGTAAAGCATGGTCTCTCCCTTGAGTTAGACACTCACACATTCCCCATACATCACCACCCCTCCACCTCCTCTCCCCTGTTCACTATACCACAGCTGACTCCCATCACCAACCCACCCCTCCACCTCCTCCCTCCTGCTCACTATACCACAGCTGACTCCCATCACCAACCCACCCCTCCACCTCCTCCCTCCTGCTCACTATACCACAGCTGACTCCCATCACCAACCCACCCCTCCACCTCCTCCCTCCTGCTCACCATACCACACCTGACTCCCAGTCAAAGCTACAAAGCTTCCTAACTGTAGATATTGCTACCCAGGGAATGCAGGCTACGCCACACTAGGGCACAGCGCCCCTTACCATCCCTGCCCCAGCACCACCATCCCCCAGGCTAGAGAACCCCTTCCATCCCTACCCCAGCACCACCAACCCCCAGGCTAGAGAACCCCTTACCATCCCTGCCCCAGCACCACCATCCCCCAGGCTAGAGAACCCCTTACCATCCCTTCCCCAGCACCACCATCCCCCAGGCTAGAGAACCCCTTACCATCCCTACCCCAGCACCACCATCCCCCAGGCTAGAGAACCCCTTACCATCCCTACCCCAGCACCACCATCCCCCAGGCTAGAGAACCCCTTACCATCCCTGCCCCAGCACCACCATCCCCCAGGCTAGAGAACCCCTTACCATCCCTGCCCCAGCACCACCATCCCCCAGGCTAGATAACCCGATCTGCAAACTATATATCAGGAGCACCGTTTTCTACTTTGTTGTTTGTTAGAGCGGACATTGTCACACCCCTCGCACCCTCCAGTCCTTCATCCCTCCATCGTTCCATCCCTCCATCACTCCAGTCCTCCATCCTTTTACCCCACCACCCCTCCACCTCTCCAACCCTCCAGTCCTCCATCCCTCCAACCCTCCAACCCTCCATCCCTCCACTCCTCCATCCCTCCAACGCTCCATCCCTCCATCACTCCAGTCCTCCATCTTTTTACCCCACCACCCCTCCACCCCCCCAACCCTCCAGTCCTCCATCCCTCCATAGCTCCATCCCTCCATCACTCCAGTCCTCCATCTTTTTACCCCACCACCCCTCCACCCCCCCAACCCTCCAGTCCTTCATCCCTCCATCGCTCCATCCCTCCATCACTCCAGTCCTCCATCTTTTTACCCCACCACCCCTCCACCCCACCAACCCTCCACCCCTCCATCCCTCCATCGCTCCAGTCCTCCATCCCTCCAACCCTCCATCCCTCCATCGCTTCAACCCTCCAGTCCTTCATCCCTCCATCGCTCCATCCCTCCATCACTCCAGTCCTCCATCTTTTTACCCCACCACCCCTCCACCCCTTCAACCCTCCACCCCTCCATCCCTCCATCGCTCCAGTCCTCCACCCCTCCATCCCTCCATCGCTCCAGTCCTCCATCCCTCCAACCCTCCATCCCTCCATCCCTCCATCCCTCCATCCCTCCACCCCTCCATCCCTCCATCCCTCCACCCCTCCATCCCTCCATCCCTCCAACCCTCCACCCCTCCATCCCTCCATCGCTCCAGTCCTCCATCCCTCCACCCCCCCAACCCTCCAGTCCTCCATCCCTCCATAGCTCCATCCCTCCATCACTCCAGTCCTCCATCTTTTTACCCCACCACCCCTCCACCCCCCCAACCCTCCAGTCCTTCATCCCTCCATCGCTCCATCCCTCCATCACTCCAGTCCTCCATCTTTTTACCCCACCACCCCTCCACCCCTCCAACCCTCCACCCCTCCATCCCTCCATCGCTCCAGTCCTCCATCCCTCCAACCCTCCATCCCTCCATCGCTTCAACCCTCCAGTCCTTCATCCCTCCATCGCTCCATCCCTCCATCACTCCAGTCCTCCATCTTTTTACCCCACCACCCCTCCACCCCTTCAACCCTCCACCCCTCCATCCCTCCATCGCTCCAGTCCTCCACCCCTCCATCCCTCCATCGCTCCAGTCCTCCATCCCTCCAACCCTCCATCCCTCCACCCCTCCATCCCTCCATCCCTCCACCCCTCCATCCCTCCATCCCTCCACCCCTCCATCCCTCCATCCCTCCAACCCTCCACCCCTCCATCCCTCCATCGCTCCAGTCCTCCATCCCTCCAACCCTCCATCCCTCCATCGCTTCAACCCTCCACCCCTCCATCCCTCCACCCCTCCATCCCTCCATCCCTCCAACCCTCCATCCCTCCACCCCTCCATCCCTCCATCGCTCCAGTCCTCCACCCCTCCATCCCTCCATCGCTCCAGTCCTCCACCCCTCCATCCCTCCATCGCTCCAGTCCTCCATCCCTCCACCCCTCCATCGCTCCAGTCCTCCACCCCTCCATCCCTCCATCACTCCAGTCCTCCATCTTTTTACCCCACCACCCCTCCACCCCTTCAACCCTCCACCCCTCCATCCCTCCATCGCTCCAGTCCTCCATCCCTCCAACCCTCCATCCCTCCATCCCTTCAACCCTCCACCCCTCCATCCCTCCACCCCTCTATCCCTCCATCCCTCCACCCCTCCATCCCTCCATCCCTCCCCCCTCCATCCCTCCACCCCTCCAACCCTCCACCCCTCCATCCCTCCATCGCTCCAGTCCTCCATCCATCCAACCCTCCATCCCTCCACCCCTCCATCCCTCCATCCCTCCAGTCCTCCATCCCTCCACCCCTCCATCCCTCCAGTCCTCCACCACTCCATCCCTCCATCGCTCCAGTCCTCCATCCCTCCACCCCTCCATCGCTCCAGTCCTCCACCCCTCCATCCCTCCATCGCTCCAGTCCTCCACCCCTCCATCCCTCCAGTCCTCCACCCCTCCATCCCTCCATTGCTCCAGTCCTCCATCCCTCCATCCCTCCATCGCTCCAGGCCTCCACCCCTCCATCCCTCCAGTCCTCCACCCCTCCATCCCTCCATCGCTCCAGTCCTCCACCCCTCCAGCCCTCCAGTCCTCCACCCCTCCATCCCTCCATCGCTTCAACCCTCCATCCCTCCATCCCTCCATCCCTTCAACCCTCCAGTCCTCCATCCCTCCACCCCTCCAGTACTCCACCCCTCCATCCCTCCATCCCTTCAACCCTCCAGTCCTCCAACCCTCCACCCTCCATCCCTCCATCGCTCCAGTCCTCCATCCATCCAACCCTCCATCCCTCCACCCCTCCATCCCTCCATCCCTCCAGTCCTCCATCCCTCCACCCCTCCATCCCTCCAGTCCTCCACCACTCCATCCCTCCATCGCTCCAGTCCTCCATCCCTCCACCCCTCCATCGCTCCAGTCCTCCACCCCTCCATCCCTCCATCGCTCCAGTCCTCCACCCCTCCATCCCTCCAGTCCTCCACCCCTCCATCCCTCCATTGCTCCAGTCCTCCATCCCTCCATCCCTCCATCGCTCCAGTCCTCCACCCCTCCATCCCTCCAGTCCTCCACCCCTCCATCCCTCCATCGCTCCAGTCCTCCACCCCTCCATCCCTCCAGTCCTCCACCCCTCCATCCCTCCATTGCTCCAGTCCTCCACCCCTCCATCCCTCCATCCCTCCAGTCCTCCATCCCTCCACCCCTCCATCCCTCCAGTCCTCCACCACTCCATCCCTCCATCGCTCCAGTCCTCCATCCCTCCACCCCTCCATCGCTCCAGTCCTCCACCCCTCCATCCCTCCATCGCTCCAGTCCTCCACCCCTCCATCCCTCCAGTCCTCCACCCCTCCATCCCTCCATTGCTCCAGTCCTCCATCCCTCCATCCCTCCATCGCTCCAGTCCTCCACCCCTCCATCCCTCCAGTCCTCCACCCCTCCATCCCTCCATCGCTCCAGTCCTCCACCCCTCCATCCCTCCAGTCCTCCACCCCTCCATCCCTCCATTGCTCCAGTCCTCCACCCCTCCATCCCTCCAGTCCTCCACCCCTCCATCCCTCCATCGCTTCAACCCTCCATCCCTCCATCCCTCCATCCCTCCATCCCTTCAACCCTCCAGTCCTCCATCCCTCCACCCCTCCAGTCCTCCACCCCTCCATCCCTCCATCCCTTCAACCCTCCAGTCCTCCATCCCTCCATCCCTCCAGTCCTCCACCCCTTCAACCCTCCATCCCTCCAGTCCTCCATCCCTCCACCCCTCCATCCCTCCATCCCTCCAGTCCTCCATCCCTCCACCCCTCCATCCCTCCAGTCCTCCACCCCTCCATCCCTCCATCGCTCCAGTCCTCCATCCCTCCACCCCTCCATCGCTCCAGTCCTCCACCCCTCCATCCCTCCATCGCTCCAGTCCTCCACCCCTCCATCCCTCCAGTCCTCCACCCCTCCATCCCTCCATTGCTCCAGTCCTCCATCCCTCCATCCCTCCATCGCTCCAGTCCTCCACCCCTCCATCCCTCCAGTCCTCCACCCCTCCATCCCTCCATTGCTCCAGTCCTCCACCCCTCCATCCCTCCAGTCCTCCACCCCTCCATCCCTCCATCGCTTCAACCCTCCATCCCTCCACCCCTCCATCCCTCCATCCCTTCAACCCTCCAGTCCTCCATCCCTCCATCCCTCCAGTCCTCCACCCCTTCAACCCTCCATCCCTCCAGTCCTCCATCCCTCCATCCCTCCACCCCTCCAGTCCTCCACCCCTCCATCCCTCCATCGCTTCAACCCTCCATCCCTCCATCCCTCCATCGCTCCAGTCCTCCATCCCTCCAGTCCTCCATCCCTCCATCCCTTCAACCCTCCAACCCTCCATCCCTCCATCGCTTCAACCCTCCATCCCTCCAGTCCTCCATCCCTCCATCCCTCCATCCCTCCAGTCCTCCATCCCTCCATCCCTCCATCCCTTCAACCCTCCAGTCCTCCATCCATCGACCCCTCCAGTCCTCCACCCCTCCATCCCTCCATCCCTTCAACCCTCCAGTCCTCCATCCCTCCATCCCTCCAGTCCTCCATCCCTCCACCCCTCCATCGCTCCAGTCCTCCATCCCTCCACCCCTCCATCCCTCCAGTCCTCCATCCCTCCATCCCTTCAACCCTCCAACCCTCCATCCCTCCATCGCTTCAACCCTCCATCCCTCCAGTCCTCCAACCCTCCATCCCTCCATCGCTTCAACCCTCCATCCCTCCAGTCCTCCAACCCTCCATCCCTCCATCCCTCCATCCCTCCACCCCTCCACCCCTCCAGTCCTCCAGTCCTCCATCCCTCCATCCCTACACCCCTCCAGTCCTCCAGTCCTCCATCCCTCCATCCCTCCACCCCTCCACCCCTCCAGTCTTCCATCCCTCCATCCCTCCATCCCTCCATCCCTCCATCCCTCCACCCCTCCAGTCCTCCACCCCTCCATCCCTCCAGTCCTCCAACCCTCCAACCCTCCATCACTCCATCCCTTCAACCCTCCATCCCTTCAACCCTCCATCCCTCCAACCCTCCATCACTCCATCCCTTCAACCCTCCATCCCTTCAACCCTCCATCCCTCCAACCCTCCACCCCTCCATCCCTCCAGTCCTCCACCCCTCCATCCCTCCATCGCTCCAGTCCTCCATCCCTCCACCCCTCCATCCCTCCAGTCATCCACCCCTCCATCCCTCCATCGCTCCAGTCCTCCATCCCTCCACCCCTCCATCGCTCCAGTCCTCCACCCCTCCATCCCTCCATCGCTCCAGTCCTCCACCCCTCCATCCCTCGAGTCCTCCACCCCTCCATCCCTCCATTGCTCCAGTCCTCCATCCCTCCACCCCTCCATCCCTCCATCGCTCCAGTCCTCCATCCCTCCAACCCTCCATCCCTCCACCCCTCCATCCCTACATCCCTCCACCCCTCCATCCCTCCATCCCTCCAGCCCTCCATCCCTCCATCCCTCCACCCCTCCACCCCTCCATCCCTCCAGTCATCCACCCCTCCATCCCTCCATCGCTCCAGTCCTCCATCCCTCCACCCCTCCATCGCTCCAGTCCTCCACCCCTCCATCCCTCCATCGCTCCAGTCCTCCACCCCTCCATCCCTCGAGTCCTCCACCCCTCCATCCCTCCATTGCTCCAGTCCTCCATCCCTCCACCCCTCCATCCCTCCATCGCTCCAGTCCTCCATCCCTCCAACCCTCCATCCCTCCACCCCTCCATCCCTCCATCCCTCCACCCCTCCATCCCTCCATCCCTCCACCCCTCCATCCCTCCATCCCTCCACCCCTCCATCCCTCCAGTCCTCCACCCCTCCATCCCTCCATCGCTCCAGTCCTCCATCCCTCCACCCCTCCATCCCTCCAGTCATCCACCCCTCCATCCCTCCATCGCTCCAGTCCTCCATCCCTCCACCCCTCCATCGCTCCAGTCCTCCATCCCTCCACCCCTCCAGTCCTCCACCCCTCCATCCCTCCATCCCTTCAACCCTCCATCCCTCCATCCCTCCACCCCTCCAGTCCTCCAACCCTCCATCCCTCCATCCCTCCATCCCTCCACCCCTCCAGTCCTCCATCCCTCCATCCCTCCACCCCTCCAGTCCTCCAGTCCTCCATCCCTCCATCCCTCCATCCCTCCATCCCTCCACCCCTCCAGTCCTCCAACCCTCCATCCCTCCATCCCTCCATCCCTCCACCCCTCCACCCCTCCAGTCCTCCATCCCTCCATCCCTCCATCCCTCCATCCCTCCATCCCTCCACCCCTCCATCCCTCCACCCCTCCACCCCTCCATCCCTTCAACCCTCCACCCCTCCAGTTCTCCATCCCTCCATCCCTCCATCCCTCCATCCCTCCAGCCCTCCATCCCTCCATCCCTCCACCCCTCCATCCCTCCAGTCCTCCACCTCTCCATCCCTCCATCGCTCCAGTCCTCCACCCCTCCATCCCTCCAGTCCTCCATCCCTCCACCCCTCCATCGCTCCAGTCCTCCACCCCTCCATCCCTCCATCGCTCCAGTCCTCCACCCCTCCATCCCTTGAGTCCTCCACCCCTCCATCCCTCCATCCCTCCACCCCTCCATCCCTCCATCCCTCCACCCCTCCATCCCTCCATCCCTCCACCCCTCCATCCCTCCAGTCCTCCACCCCTCCATCCCTCCATCGCTCCAGTCCTCCATCCCTCCAACTCTCCATCCCTCCACCCCTCCAGTCCTCCATCCCTCCACCCCTCCATCGCTCCAGTCCTCCATCCCTCCACCCCTCCAGTCCTCCACCCCTCCATCCCTCCATCCCTTCAACCCTCCATCCCTCCATCCCTCCACCCCTCCATCCCTCCACCCCTCCATCCCTCCAACCCTCCACCCCTCCATCCCTCCACCCCTCCATCCCTCCATCCCTCCACCCCTCCATCCCTCCAGTCCTCCACCCCTCCATCCCTCCATCGCTCCAGTCCTCCATCCCTCCACCCCTCCATCCCTCCAGTCATCCACCCCTCCATCCCTCCATCGCTCCAGTCCTCCATCCCTCCACCCCTCCATCGCTCCAGTCCTCCATCCCTCCACCCCTCCATCGCTCCAGTCCTCCACCCCTCAATCCCTCCATCGCTCCAGTCCTCCACCCCTCCATCCCTCCAGTCCTCCACCCCTCCATCCCTCCATTGCTCCAGTCCTCCATCCCTCCATCCCTCCATCGCTCCAGTCCTCCACCCCTCCATCCCTCCAGTCCTCCACCTCTCCATCCCTCCATCGCTCCAGTCCTCCACCCCTCCATCCCTCCAGTCCTCCATCCCTCCACCCCTCCATCGCTCCAGTCCTCCACCCCTCCATCCCTCCATCGCTCCAGTCCTCCACCCCTCCATCCCTTGAGTCCTCCACCCCTCCATCCCTCCATCCCTCCACCCCTCCATCCCTCCATCCCTCCACCCCTCCATCCCTCCATCCCTCCACCCCTCCATCCCTCCAGTCCTCCACCCCTCCATCCCTCCATCGCTCCAGTCCTCCATCCCTCCACCCCTCCATCCCTCCAGTCATCCACCCCTCCATCCCTCCATCGCTCCAGTCCTCCATCCCTCCACCCCTCCATCGCTCCAGTCCTCCATCCCTCCACCCCTCCATCCCTCCATCGCTCCAGTCCTCCATCCCTCCAACTCTCCATCCCTCCACCCCTCCATCCCTCCATCCCTCCACCCCTCCATCCCTCCATCCCTCCACCCATCCATCCCTCCATCCCTCCACCCCTCCATCCCTCCAGTCCTCCACCCCTCCATCCCTCCATCGCTCCAGTCCTCCATCCCTCCACCCCTCCATCCCTCCAGTCATCCACCCCTCCATCCCTCCATCGCTCCAGTCCTCCATCCCTCCACCCCTCCATCGCTCCAGTCCTCCATCCCTCCACCCCTCCAGTCCTCCACCCCTCCATCCCTCCATCCCTTCAACCCTCCATCCCTCCATCCCTCCACCCCTCCATCCCTCCACCCCTCCATCCCTCCAACCCTCCACCCCTCCATCGCTCCAGTCCTCCATCCCTCCAGTCATCCACCCCTCCATCCCTCCATCGCTCCAGTCCTCCATCCCTCCACCCCTCCATCGCTCCAGCCCTCCATCCCTCCACCCCTCCAGTCCTCCACCCCTCCATCCCTCCATCCCTTCAACCCTCCATCCCTCCATCCCTCCACCCCTCCATCCCTCCAACCCTCCATCCCTCCACCCCTCCATCGCTCCAGTCCTCCACCCCTCCAGTCCTCCACCCCTCCATCCCTCCAGTCCTCCAACCCTCCAACCCTCCATCACTCCATCCCTTCAACCCTCCATCCCTTCAACCCTCCATCCCTCCAACCCTCCACCCCTCCAGTCCTCCAACCCTCCATCCCTCCATCCCTTCAACCCTCCATCCCTCCACCCCTCCATCCCTCCACCCCTCCACCCCTCCAGTCCTCCACCCCTCCAGTCCTCCACCCCTCCAGTCCTCCAACCCTCCATCCCTCCATCCCCACCCTCCCCCTCCACCCCTCCTCCACCCCTCCAGTCCACCCCTCCAGTCCTCCACCCCTCCATCCACCCCTCCATCCCTCCCTCCAACCCTCCATCCCTCCACCCCTCCATCGCTCCCCTCCACCCCTCCCCTCCACCCCTCCATCCCTCCAGTCCTCCACCCTCCATCCCTCCATCCCTTCAACCCTCCATCCCTTCAACCCTCCATCCCTCCAACCCTCCACCCCTCCAGTCCTCCAAACCTCCATCCCTCCTCCATCCCTCCACCCCTCCATCCCTCCACCCGTCCGCCCCTCCAGTCCTCCACCCCTCCAGTCCTCCACCCCTCCAGTCCTCCACCCCTCCACCCCTCCCCTCCACCCCTCCAGTCCTCCACCCCTCCAGTCCTCCACCCCTCCATCCCTCCACCCCTCCAACCCTCCATCCCTCCACCCCTCCAGTCCACCCCTCCACCCCTCCAGTCCTCCCCTCCACCCCTCCCTCCACCCCTCCATCCCTCCAGTCCTCCAACCCTCCATCCCTCCACCCCTCCACCCCTCCATCCCTCCACCCCTCCATCCCTCCATCCCTCCATCCCTCCTCCAACCCCACCCCTCCATCCCTCCAGTCCTCCACCCCTCCATCCCTCCACCCCTCCAACCCTCCATCCCTCCACCCCTCCAGTCCTCCACCCCTCCATCCCTCCATCGCTCCATCCCTCCACCCCTCCATCCCTCCACCCCTCCACCCCTCCAACCCTCCAGTCCTCCAGTCCTCCACCCCTCCATCCCTTCAACCCTCCTGGCCACAATACGTCAGTTACATCCCAAATGGCAACCTATTCTCTGTTAAGTGCACTTCTTCTGACCAGGAACCCCAAAAGTTGTGGGCCTGTAAAGGGAATAGGGTGCCATTTGGGACAGCCTTCCTCTCCTCTCTCGCTATCAGGCCCCAGGCGAGGGTCAACGGTGGGCCGGTAGCTCTCCTGAAAAACCTTAGTGCAGCGGCCGGCTGCTCGGCTCGCCGCAGGTGCAGCCTGACTTTGTTTGTAGCTGCGGCAGTGGAGCGCAGCAACCCAGAATCTGGGGACAGCTTGACAGGAATCTAAAATAAGCACTTACACTGGTTCCAGTCAGCCACCTGTGAACGAGAGCAAGTTGGCCTGCACTGTGAATATTCAGTATGTGGAGAGGAGTAGCAGGGAGTGGGAGATGGAAAAGACTCATGAGTCCACTAGTGCTGAGAATACTCAAACACACACATACTCAAACACACAAACATACTCAAACACACACATGTACTCAAACACACACACGTACTCACACACACATACTCAAACACACAAACATACTCAAACACACAAACATACTCAAACACACAAACATACTCAAACACACACATGTACTCAAATAAACACACGTACTCACACACACATACTCAAACACACAAACATACTCAAACACACACACGTACTCAAACACACAAACATACTCAAACACACAAACATACTCAAACACACAAACATACTCAAACACACAAACATACTCAAACACACACATGTACTCAAACACACACACGTACTCACACACACACGTACTCAAACACACACGCATACTCAAACACACACGTACTGAAACACACACACGTACTCAAACACACACATGTACTCAAACATACACACGTACTCAAACACACACGTGCACACACCTACAGGCACAGTAGAATGGCCTTACTGAAGAGCTCTGTGCCTTTCAACGTGGCTCCTTTCTAGCAGGTCAGTTTGTCAAATTTCTGCCTTGCCAGAGCTGACCCCGGTCAACTGTAAATGTTGTTACTGTGACGTGGAAACGTGTCTTCACTTACATTTTCAACCTCTCCCTGTCTGAGTCTGTAATATCAACATGTTTCAAGCAGACCACCATAGTCCCTGTGCTCTAGAACACTAAGGTAACCTGTCAAAATGACTACTGACCCGTAACACTCACATCTGTATCCAAGAAGCGCTTTGAAAGGCTGGTCATGGCTCACATCAAAACCATCATCCCAGAAACCCGAGACCCACTCCAATTTGCATACCGCCCCAACAGATCCAGAGATGATGCAGTCTCTATTGCACTCCACCCTGCCCTTTCCCACCTGGACAAAAGGAACACCTATGTGAGAATGCTGTTCATTGACTACAGCTCAGCGTTCAACACCATAGTGCCCACAAAGCTCATCACTAAGCTAAGGACCCTGGGAAACTGGATCCTGGACTTCCTGACGGGCCGCCCCCGGGTGGTAAGGGTAGGTAATGACACGTCTGCCATGCTGATCCTCAACACTGGAGCCCCCCAGGGGTGCGTGCTCAGTCCCCTCCTGTACTCCATGTTCATGCATGACTGCACGTCCAGGCACGACTCCAACACTATCTTTAAGTTTGCCGATGACACAACAGTGGTTGGCCTGATCATCGACAACAACTAGACAGCCTATAGCCTATAGCCTGATCACCGACAACAACGAGACAGCCTATAGGGAGGAGGTCAGAGACCTGGTCGGGTGGTGCCAGGACAACAACCTTTCCCTCAACGTGAGCAAGACAAAGGAGATGATTGTGGACTACAGGAAAAGGAGGAATGAGCACGCCCCCCATTCTCATCGACTGGGCTGTTGAGAGCTTTAAGTTCCTTGGTGTCCACATCACTAACAAACTAAAATGGTCCAAGCACACCAAAACAGTTGTGAAGAGGGCATGGCAAAACCTATTTCTCCCCAGGAGACTGAAAAGATGTGGCATGGGTCCCCAGATCCTCAAAAGTTTCTATAGCTGTACCACCGAGAGCATTCTGACCGGTTGCATCACTGCTTGGAATGGCAACTGCTCGTCCTCAGACCGCGAGGCACTAACAGAGGGTCCGCGGTCAAACGACCACCCCTCATCACTGTCAAACGCTCCCCAAAACACTTCTGCGAGCAGGCCTTTCTAATCTACCTGGCCCGGGTATCCTGGAAGGATATTGACCTCGTCCCATCAGTCGAGGATTCCTGGTCATTCTCTAAAAGTCATTTCCTCACCATCTTAGATTAGCATGCCCCGTTCAGAAAATGCAGAACTAAGAACAGATATAGCCCTTGGTTCACTCCAGACCTGACTGCCCTTGACCAGCACAAAAACATCCTGTGGCGGACTGCAATAGCATCGAATAGTCCCCGCGATATGCAACTGTTCAGGGAAGTCAGGAACCAATACTCGCAGTCAGTCAGGAAAGCAAAGGCTAGCTTTTTCAAGCAGAAATTCTCATCCTCTAGCTCTAACTCCAAAACGTTTTGCGACACTGTAAAGTCCATAGAGAACAAGAGCACCTCCTCCGAGCTGCCCACTGCACTGAGGCTAGGTAACAAGGTCACCACTGCTAAATCCATGTTCATCGAAAATTTCAATAAGCATTTCTCAACGGCTGGCCATTCCTTCAAAAAAAAAATACAAAAAAAAATAAATAAATAAACAGACCATTTCAAATCCAACCGTACCTTCTCCGTTGTGCAATCCGGCTTCCGAGCTGGTCACGGATGCACCTCAGCCACGCTCCAAGGTACTAAACGATATCATAACCGCCATCGATAAAAGACAGTACTGTGCAGCCGTCTTCATCGACCTGGCCAAGGCTTTCGACTCTGTCAATCACCGTATTCTTATCGGCAGACTCAATAGCCTTGGTTTTTCTAATGACTGCCTCGCCTGGTTCACCAACTACTTTGCAGACAGTGTGTCAAATCGGAGGGCATATTGTCCGGACCTCTGGCAGTCTCTATGGGGGTACCACAGGGTTCAATTCTCGGGCCGACTATTTTCTCTGTATATATCAATGACGATTCCCTGATCCACCTCTGAGCAGACGACACCATTCTGTATACCTCTGGCCCTTCCTTGGACACTGTGCTAACTAACCTCCAAACAAGCTTCAATGCCATACAACACTTCTTCCGTGGCCTCCAACTGCTCTTAAACGCTCGTAAAACCAAATGCATGCTTTTCAACCGTTCTAGAATCGGCTTTCTATTTCACAACAAAGCGAAACACGCAAACTTACCCTAGTAAAACTGACTATCCTACCGATCCTCGACTTCGTCAATGTCATCTACAAAATAGCCTCCAACACTCTACTCAGCAAACTGGATGCAGGCTATCACAGTGCCATCAGTTTTGTTACCAAATCTTCTTATACCACCCACCACTGCAACCTGTATGCTCTAGTCGGCTGGCCCTCGCTACGCATACACACACACACACACACACACACACACACACACACACCATGTTATGTGTTATGTCTCAGTTCTTAACATTGCTGTTTATGACCTTTGTGTTTTGTAGCTCTGCGTCCGTCTGCAGCAGCTGAAACTATTAGTGACTTCCTGGACACATTTTCCCAGACATCCAGAGTCTGGCCCAACTACGGTGTGTGTGTGTGTGTGTGTGTGTGTGTGTGTGTGTGTGTGTGTTTGTGCTATCCAGGCATGCAGACAGACACAGGGAGGGGTGGTTTCTACCTGACGTTACATCGCCCTGGGGGCAGCAACTAGTACAAACTGTACACACCATTTAAAAAAAAAATGTTTATACACATTTTCCTCATTATAAATGATATACATTTTCCTCATTATAAATTATATACATTTTCCTCATTATAAATTATATACATTTTCCTCATTAAATTATATACATTTTTCTCATTATAAATTATATACATTTTCCTCATTATAAATTATATACATTTTTCTCATTATAAATTATATACATTTTCCTCATTATAAATTATATACATTTTCCTCATTATAAATTATATACATTTTCCTCATTATAAATTATATACATTTTCCTCATTAAATTATATACATTTTTCTCATTATAAATTATATACATTTTCCTCATTATAAATTCTATACATTTTTCTCATTATAAATTATATACATTTTCCTCATTATAAATTA
Organism: Oncorhynchus clarkii lewisi; assembly: GCF_045791955.1. NCBI lineage: Eukaryota > Metazoa > Chordata > Actinopteri > Salmoniformes > Salmonidae > Oncorhynchus > Oncorhynchus clarkii. Next base: position 5,661,831 of record NC_092151.1, on the reverse strand, counting down.
TATACATTTTCCTCATTATAAATTATATACATTTTTCTCATTATAAATTATATACATTTTCCTCATTATAAATTATATACATTTTCCTCATTATAAATTATATACATTTTCCTCATTAAATTATATACATTTTCCTCATTAAATTATATACATTTTCCTCATTATAAATTATATACATTTTCCTCATTAAATTATATACATTTTTCTCATTATAAATGATATACATTTTCCTCATTATAAATTATATACATTTTTCTCATTATAAATTATATACATTTTCCTCATTAGAAATTATATACATTTTCCTCATTAGAAATTATATACATTTTCCTCATTATTAAATGACAAAGTTTCCTCATTAAATGATAAGTAGTGCTATAGCTTTGTCATTATATTGTACGAAATCAGCTGTTTGTTTGTGGTGGTAATGTGATTACAAATGATTAATTCTTAAACACTCCAGCTCTATGTGAGTAAACCAAAGTTTCTGTTTCTGTTTACGTTATGGTTGTTATGAAATTGTTAAAGTACGTCTTGTACAGTATTAAAACGTATTATACAAAAAGCTCTCACGATCATTATCACTGTCTGCAACGCAAAATCAATGACGACCCGTCTCATTTGTCAACACATATCACTCTGTGGCACTTGTTTCTAGATGGCAGGAAGCAGGTTTCACATTGTGTTATTGTTGGAACAGGTTTCTGCAGTTACAGAAAGCTACATATGTTGTAACGTGCAACACGATCTCCAACTAAACGTCACTTGTAAAAAGAGTTAAATACGTACTTCACATAAGGTGACATTTTACCCGGAGACTCCGTAACAATTCAAGTAAAAGATGTCGAAGCACCACCGTTATAACCCCTGTCCTCCCCGCACACGCTCACGTGTACTTCCAGGCTTCCTTTTACAACTTCCCGTGTTCCTCGTAATCCTAACCAGGCACGTGATTGGACCACAGAGTGAGGAGGATGTAGAGAGAGAGCGCCCTTTACACTTCATCAGAAAGAAACTTCTGACGCACTTTGTGGCTAGCCTTTGATCCACGGCAGCACGGCCCTGTTAGCGGTCTGACCGGTTTCGTATGGACATCCAATCACTGCTCCGTTCCTTCTACTCTGTTCCCCTCTCTGTTCAGCTGCAGTTAGATGGGTTGGTCCCAAACGGCACGAATTTCCAAAGCCACCTGCTCTAAAGTAGTACGCTATATTAGGGAATAGGGTGCCATTTGGGACATGGTCAGATGTCCTTTCTCTGCCACTGTGATCTGGTCGGGGTTGTATTACTTGGAGCATGTTGGAGAGGAGGACAGTCAGAGACGACTCACGCAACATATGCTCCTCACATGCTCCTCTATCACCATATCAACCATGCTCCTCTATCAACATATCAACCATGCTCCTCTATCAACATATCAACCATGCTCCTCTATCAACATATCAACCATGCTCCTCTATCAACATATGAACCATGCTCCTCTATCAACATATCAACCATGCTCCTCTATCAACATATCAACATATCAACCATGCTCCTCTATCAACATATCAACCATGCTCCTCTATCAACATATCAACCATGCTCCTCTATCAACATATCAACCATGCTCCTCTATCACCATATCAACCATGCTCCTCTATCACCATATCAACCATGCTCCTCTATCAACATATGAACCATGCTCCTCTATCAACATATCAACCATGCTCCTCTATCAACATATTAACATATCAACCATGCTCCTCTATCACCATATCAACATATCAACCATGCTCCTCTATCAACATATCAACCATGCTCCTCTGTCAACATATCAACCATGCTCCTCTATCACCATATCAACCATGCTCCTCTATCAACATATCAACCATGCTCCTCTATCAACATATCAACCATGCTCCTCTATCAACATATTAACATATCAACCATGCTCCTCTATCACCATATCAACATATCAACCATGCTCCTCTATCACCATATCACCATATCAACCATGCTCCTCTATCACCATATCAACCATGCTCCTCTATCACCATATCAACCATGCTCCTCTATCAACATATCAACCATGCTCCTCTATCAACATATCAACATATCAACCATGCTCCTCTATCACCATATCAACATATCAACCATGCTCCTCTATCACCATATCACCATATCAACCATGCTCCTCTACCAACATATCAACATATCAACAATGCTCCTCTATCAACATATCAACCATGCTCCTCTATCACCATATCAACCATGCTCCTCTATCAACATATCAACCATGCTCATCTATCAACATATCAACCATGCTCCTCTATCAACTAATAACCATGCGCCTCTATCAACATATCAACCATGCTCCTCTATCAACATATCAACCATGCTCCTCTATCACCATATCAACCATGCTCCTCTATCAACATATCAACCATGCCCCTCTATCAACATATCAACCATGCTCCTCTATCAACATATCAACATATCAACCATGCTCCTCTATCAACATATCAACCATGCTCCTCTATCAACATATCAACCATGCTCCTCTATCAACATATCAACCATGCTCCTCTATCAACATATCATAGAACATCACCATATAGAACAGTCTGATCTCACCATATAGAACAGTCTGATCTCACCATATAGAACATCACCATATAGAACAGTCTGATCTCACCATATAGAACAGTCTGATCTCACTATATAGAACATCACCATATAGAACATCACCATAAAGAACATCACCATATAGAACATCACTATATAGAACATCAACATATAGAACAGTCTGATCTCAATATATAGAACATCACCATATAGAACATCACCATATAGAACATCACCATATAGAACATCAAGATAAAGAACATCACCATATAGAACATCACCATATAGAACATCACCATATAGAACATCTCCATATAGAACAGTCTGATCTCACCATATAGAACATCACCATATAGAACATCACCATAAAGAACATCACCATATAGAACAGTCTGATCTCACCATATAGAACATCACCATAAAGAACATCACCATATAGAACATCACCATAAAGAACATCACCATATAGAACAGTCTGATCTCACTATATAGAACATCACCATAAAGAACATCACCATATAGAACATCACTATATAGAACAGTCTGATCTCACCATATAGAACATCACCATATAGAACATCACCATAAAGAACATCACTATATAGAACATCACCATATAGAACATCACCATATAGAACATCACCATATAGAACATCACCATATAGAACATCACCATAAAGAACATCACCATATAGAACATCACCATATAGAACATCACCATAAAGAACATCACTATATAGAACATCACCATAGAGCACAGTCTGATCTCACCATATAGAACATCACCATATATAACATCACCATATAGAACATCACCATATAGAACATCACTATATAGAACATCACCCTATAGAACATCACTATATAGAACATCACCATATAGAACAGTCTGATATCACCATATAGAACATCACCATAAAGAACATCACCATATAGAACATCACTATATAGAACAGTCTGATCTCACCATATAGAACATCACCATATAGAACATCACCATAAAGAACATCACCATATAGAACAGTCTGATCTCACCATATAGAACATCACCATAAAGAACATCACCATATAGAACATCACCATAAAGAACATCACCATATAGAACAGTCTGATCTCACTATATAGAACATCACCATAAAGAACATCACCATATAGAACATCACTATATAGAACAGTCTGATCTCACCATATAGAACATCACCATATAGAACATCACCATAAAGAACATCACTATATAGAACATCACCATATAGAACATCACCATATAGAACATCACCATATAGAACATCACCATATAGAACATCACCATAAAGAACATCACCATATAGAACATCACCATATAGAACATCACCATAAAGAACATCACTATATAGAACATCACCATAGAGCACAGTCTGATCTCACCATATAGAACATCACCATATAGAACAGTCTGATCTCACCATATAGAACATCACCATATAGAACAGTCTGATCTCACCATATAGAACATCACCATATATAACATCACCATATAGAACATCACCATATAGAACATCACTATATAGAACATCACCCTATAGAACATCACTATATAGAACATCACCATATAGAACAGTCTGATATCACCATATAGAACATCACTATAAAGAACATCACCATATAGAACATCACTATATAGAACAGTCTGATCTCACCATATAGAACATCACCATATAGAACATCACCATAAAGAACATCACTATATAGAACATCACCATATAGAACATCACCATATAGAACATCACCATATAGAACATCACCATATAGGACATCACCATATAGAACATCACCATAAAGAACATCACCATATAGAACATCACCATATAGAACATCACCATAAATAGCATCACTATATAGAACATCACCATATAGAACAGTCTGATCTCACCATATAGAACATAACAATATAGAACATCACCATAAAGAACATCACCATATAGAACAGTCTGATCTCACCATATAGAACATCACCATAAAGAACATCAACATATAGAACATCACCATAAAGAACATCACCATATAGAACAGTCTGATCTCACCATATAGAACATCACCATATAGAACAGTCTGATCTCACCATATAGAACAGTCTGATCTCACTATATAGAACATCACCATATAGAACATCACCATATAGAACATCACCATAAAGAACATCACCATATAGAACATCACCATATAGAACATCACCATAAAGAACATCACTATATAGAACATCACCATAGAGCACAGTCTGATCTCACCATATAGAACATCACCATATAGAACATCACCATAAAGAACATCACTATATAGAACATCACCATATAGAACATCACCATATAGAACATCACCATAAAGAACATCACTATATAGAACATCACCATATAGAACATCACCATATAGAACAGTCTGATCTCACCATATAGAACATCACCATATAGAACATCACCATAAAGAACATCACCATATAGAACAGTCTGATATCACCATATAGAACATCACCATAAAGAACATCAACATATAGAACATCACCATAAAGAACATCACCATATAGAACAGTCTGATCTCACCATATAGAACAGTCTGATCTCACCATATAGAACATCACCATATAGAACAGTCTGATCTCACCATATAGAACAGTCTGATCTCACTATATAGAACATCACCATATAGAACATCACCATATAGAACATCACCATATAGAACATCACCATATAGAACATCACCATATAGAACATCACCATAAAGAACATCACTATATAGAACATCACCATAGAGCACAGTCTGATCTCACCATATAGAACATCACCATATAGAACAGTCTGATCTCACCATATAGAACATCACCATATAGAACAGTCTGATCTCACCATATAGAACATCACCATATATAACATCACCATATAGAACATCACTATATAGAACATCACTATATAGAACATCACCATATAGAACATCACCCTATAGAACATCACTATATAGAACATCACCATATAGAACAGTCTGATCACACCATATAGAACATCACCATAAAGAACATCACCATATAGAACATCACTATATAGAACAGTCTGATCTCACCATATAGAACATCACCATATAGAACATCACCATAAAGAACATCACTATATAGAACATCACCATATAGAACACCACAATATAGAACATCACCATATAGAACATCACCATATAGAACATCACCATATAGAACATCACCATAAAGAACATCACCATATAGAACATCACCATATAGAACATCACCATAAAGAACATCACTATATAGAACATCACCATATAGAACATCACCATATAGAACAGTCTGATCTCACCATATAGAACATCACTATATAGAACATCACCATAAAGAACATCACCATGTAGAACAGTCTGATCTCACCATATAGAACATCACCATAAAGAACATCACCATATAGAAAATCACCATAAAGAACATCACCATATAGAACAGTCTGATCTCACCATATAGAACAGTCTGATCTCACTATATAGAACATCACCATATAGAACATCACCATAAAGAACATCAGCATATAGAACATCACCATATAGAACATCACCATATAGAACAGTCTGATCTCACTATATAGAACATCACCATATAGAACATATCCATATAGAACATCACCATATAGAACATCAAGATAAAGAACATCACCATATAGAACATCACCATAAAGAACATCACCATATAGAACATCACCATATAGAACAGTCTTATCTCACCATATAGAACAGTCTGATCTCACTATATAGAACATCACCATATAGAACATCACCATATAGAACATCACCATAAAGAACATCACCATATAGAACATCACCATATAGAACATCACTATATAGAACATCACCATATAGAACATCACCATATAGAACAGTCTGATCTCACCATATAGAACATCACCATAAAGAACATCACCATATAGAACATCACCATAAAGAACATCACCATATAGAACAGTCTGATCTCACCATATAGAACATCACCATAAAGAACATCACCATATAGAACAGTCTGATCTCACCATATAGAACATCACCATAAAGAACATCACCATATAGAACATCACTATATAGAACAGTCTGATCTCACCATATAGAACATCACCATAAAGAACATCACTATATAGAACATCACCATATAGAACATCACCATATAGAACATCACCATATAGAACATCACCATATAGAACATCACCATATAGAACATCACCATAAAGAACATCACCATATAGAACATCACCATATAGAACATCACCATAAAGAACATCACTATATAGAACATCACCATAGAGCACAGTCTGATCTCACCATATATAACATCACCATATAGAACATCACTATATATAACATCACCATATAGAACATCACCCTATAGAACATCACTATATAGAACATCACCATATAGAACAGTCTGATCTCACCATATAGAACATCACCATAAAGAACATCACCATATAGAACATCGCTATATAGAACAGTCTGATCTCACCATATGGAACATCACCATATAGAACATCACCATAAAGAACATCACTATATAGAACATCACCATATAGAACATCACCATATAGAACATCACCATATAGAACATCACCATATAGAACATCACCATATAGAACATCACCATAAATAACATCACCATATAGAACATCAAAATATAGAACATCACCATATAGAACATCACCATAAAGAGCATCACTATATAGAACATCACCATATAGAACATCACCATATAGAACAGTCTGATCTCACCATATAGAACATCACCATAAAGAACATCACCATATAGAACAGTCTGATCTCACCATATAGAACATCACCATAAAGAACATCACCATATAGAACATCACCATAAATAACATCACCATATAGAACAGTCTGATCTCACCATATAGAACAGTCTGATCTCACCATATAGAACAGTCTGATCTCACTATATAGAACATCACCATAAAGAACATCACCATATAGAACATCACCATATAGAACATCACCATATAGAACAGTCTGATCTCACTATATAGAACATCACCATATAGAACATCACCATATAGAACATCACCATATAGAACATCAAGATAAAGAACATCACCATATAGAACATCACCATATAGAACATCACCATAAAGAACATCACCATATAGAACAGTCTGATCTCACCATATAGAACATCACCATAAAGAACATCACCATATAGAACATCACCATAAAGAACATCACCATATAGAACAGTCTGATCTCACTATATAGAACATCACCATAAAGAACATCACCATATAGAACAGTCTGATCTCACCATATAGAACATCACCATAAAGAACATCACCATATAGAACATCACTATATAGAACAGTCTGATATCACCATATAGAACATCACCATATAGAACATCACCATAAAGAACATCACTATATAGAACATCACCATATAGAACATCACCATATTGAACATCACCATATAGAACATCACCATATAGAACATCACCATATAGAACATCACTATATAGAACATCACCATATAGAACATCACCATATAGAACATCACCATATAGAACATCACCATATAGAACATCACCATATAGAACATCACCATATAGAACATCACTAAATAGGACTAATATATGGCTAAATATAAAACTAAATTTCAACCAAAAATATAAAACTACATTTCAACCAAGAACTTATGACCACATATCGACCAAAATTGTATGACTAGAGCGGCAACAGGTAGAATGTAAACTGAGTAGTGGTCACATCACAGCACATGATAAATGTCATTACATTTCAAACGATCAATTTTACTCATTCATAGCAAAATACAGTACATGTTGTTTCCCGCTAATACTGCTAATACAACTTCATGTGGTATAGCCTCATCTCATCTCTTGAAGTGAACATTTTACCATAGGGGATGTATCAGCTAGTCGTCTCATTTTCACACCTCTCTCTAACACACACACACACACAGAGAGAGAGAGACACACACACACACACACCTCTCTCTAGCTCTGCCATGTTACGAACCACTGAGCTTTGAGAGGTAACACCTCCGTTTTACACCTGTTAAGAGGCTCGCATTGTGAACAGTCCTTAAAATAGGATCTGAATTAGCTAAGATGTGGAAGTAAGTTGTTAATTTGAAGTGTCTGATGTTAATGACATGATATCTATATCCTTGGTTTTCCATTTAAAATCGTGTTCTTCTTCCCCTCTCACTCTCCCTCCTTCTGTAGGTCAGATCAAATCAAATCACATTTATTTATAAAGCCCTTCTTACATCAGCTGATATCTCAAAGTGCTGTACAGAAACCCAGCCTAAACCCCCAAAACAGCAAGCAATGCAGGTGTAGAAGCGCAGTGGCTAGGAAAAACTCCCCTAGAAAGGCCAGAACCTAGGAAGAAACCTAGAGAGGAACCAGGTTATGAGGGGTGGGCAAGTCCTCTTCTGGCTGTGCCGGGTGGAGATTATAACAGAACCAAAATGTTCAAATGTTCATAGATGACCAGTAGGGTCAAAATAATAATAATAGGTCCTCCTCAATCCATTGTGCATCACAATAGTAGAGCTGTACATCTTTTCTGTTGACAAGATGGCGTCGACAGACACGATCGCCTTGTTTCTAGCTGCTAGCTAACTTTGCAGAGTAGTTCCTTTTGTGTGTTATTTCTTACATTATTTGCTCTGAACGTTTCTTGTAATATTCCCGACAGCCAGAAGTAACTTTTTTTGATATTAGATCTCCAGTAATTCGGGCAGAAATTCAACTTTCGTGACTTGGATCTTTTGGTTTTGAACTTCCCGAGGCAGCTCTTTTCATCCCAGGGGGTTGCACCAAAACGCAAGACACCAGAGAAGATAGAAGAAGTAGGGCCCTAGTCAGACTCAGGAGGCACGCATACCATCATGCTTCCGAGTATATTACTCGCTAACGTTCAGGCCCGGGACAAAGTAGAGGAGCTCAGGGCGAGGATCTCCTTCCAGAGAGACATCAGGGACGGTAACATCGTGGCTCTCTCAGGATATATTGTCCATCGCGCGGACAGGAAGAAATTAACTCTCTGGGAATAAGAAAGGCGGAAGGTTTTGTTTCATGATTATCAACTCATGGTGTGATTGTGGTAATGTACAGGAACTCAAGTTATTTTGTTATCCCGATCTGGAATACCTCACCATCAAACGCCGAACGCATTACCTCCAGAGATCATTTTCTTCGGTCATCGCCACTGCCGTGTATATTCCCTCCCCCCCCCCCCAAGTTGACACCGTGACAGACAATGTGCAAACTGGAAATGGCATATCCTGATTCCACGTTCCCATTGTGATGATTACAACTTATCCAAACCAACAACCGTGGATAGATGGCAGCAAAACAAAAGAAGAAGCTGAAAGCGCGAACCACTGCATTTAACCACGGCTGGGAACATGGACATGCACAAACAGACCAAATATGTCTTCTGTAAGGCAATCAAAGAGACAAAACGACAGTACAAGGACAAAGTGGAGTCGGCATTTCAACGGTTCAGAAAATAATCGTGCATGTACATGTATTGATACTGAACAAGCCCCGTTGCAAGGCAATGCGGTCTACCTTTCGTACTCAGCTCATCACCCCAGAGAGTCTGTCTTTTATCTGGCTTTTTTGTTTTACTTTTTATCAAGTATGTGACAGGGACTCCAGACAATCACGGCATATAAAGGGAAAACCAGACATGTCACGGACACCTTCTTTGCCCGCTTCGAAGGAAAACAACATCAAGCCGCCGACTCGGGCCCCCCGACGCTCATAGAGCCCTGTGTGCTCTCCTTCTCCGTGGCCAACGTGAGTAAGTCAGCGTGTTAGCGTGTTAAGTCAGCGTGTAGGTGTGTTAACCCTCGCAAGGCGGTTGCCCAGATGTCATCCCAAACTGCGTTCTCAGAGCATGTGCAGACCAGCTGGCTGAAGTGTTTACGGACATATTCAATCTCTTCATATCCCAGTCTGTTGTTCCCCACTTTCATCAAGATGTTCACCATTGTTCCTTTACCCAAGAAACTGAATCTCTTAACTTGAGTTCCTGTACATTACCACAATCACACCATGAGTTGATAATCATGAAACAAAACCTTCCGCCTTTCTTATTCCCAGAGAGTTAATTTCTTCCTGTCCGCGCGATGGACAATATATCCTGAGAGAGCCACGATGTTACCGTCCCTGATGTCTCTCTGGAAGGAGATCCTCGCCCTGAGCTCAGCCTCTGTCGTCTCTTCCATTTCAGCTTTAGACACTGACTCCACAGGCTCTCTTAATGAATCAATGTTCAGACTTGGCTGTTGTACAGGGGTGCAATCATCAGCTCTCATTGCTGATTCTGCTGGCCCTACCGTGCCGGTGGTGCACTGGTTGTACCGGTGGTAAGCTGGTATGGAAATCAGGTCTGTGGAGTTTGCCAACCTCTAAGGGAAGGTGCTCATAGCCTTACAAACTTTGGTGGCTGGCGCTGCCCAACTGGGTATCCTGCCCGTTAGTCTGGCAGACAGCTGGCTAAATGAGAATGTCCTGTATCCATCATTTCTGGTAGCCACCAAATCCGCTTGAAGGACTATGTAAGAAATTGTCGACGTTTGAAAGGACTGCATGGCTGCTTTTAGTGAATTTGAAGATGGCCGCCAAACAGATAATGAAGCGCTGAATAATGAAAATATTTTCGCCATAAATTGGTGAAAGCACCAAAGCCTTTCGGAAAGCCCTGGTTACCGATCACTACATACTGCTGGTTCTCAGATAATGGCTGCTTTTCAATTAATGGTGTGTGTATGGCGGCCTTAATTAAGCACTACCCTCTACCCAGAGTTCACTATGTGGTACTGTCCCATACTGCACTACCCTCTACCCAGAGTTCACTGTGTGGTACTGTCCCATACTGCACTACCCTCTACCTAGAGTTCACTGTGTGGTACAGTCCCATACCGCACTACCCTCTACCCAGAGTTCACTATGTGGTACTGTCCCATACTGCACTACCCTCTACCCAGAGTTCACTATGTGGTACTGTCCCATACTGCACTACCCTCTACCCAGAGTTCACTGTGTGGTACTGTCCCATACTGCACTACCCTCTACCCAGAGTTCACTATGTGGTACTGTCCCATACTGCACTACCCTCTACCCAGAGTTCACTATGTGGTACTGTCCCATACTGCACTACCCTCTACCCAGAGTTCACTGTGTGGTACTGTCCCATACTGCACTACCCTCTACCCAGAGTTCACTATGTGGTACAGTCCCATACTGCACTACCCTCTACCCAGAGTTCACTATGTGGTACTGTCCCATACTGCACTACCCTCTACCCAGAGTTCACTGTGTGGTACTGTCCCATACTGCACTACCCTCTACCCAGAGTTCACTGTGTGGTACTGTCCCATACTGCACTACCCTCTACCCAGAGTTCACTATGTGGTACTGTCCCATACTGCACTACCCTCTACCCAGAGTTCCCTGTGTGGTACTGTCCCAAACTACTGTGGCCCAACATTCAAACACACTCACTGAATGTGTTTTTGTTCCACTGTCTGTCCCATTCTAACTATGATGTTTAGGAAGGTTGGGAGGGAAAGACGAGGATACAGGCACATAAACCATACACTACACACACACACACTACAGACACACTGCACACACACACACACACACACACACACACACACACTACACACACACACACACATACACACTACACACACACACTATACACACACACACACACACACACACACACACTACACACACACACACACACACACACACACACACATTAAACACCACACGTGCTGCCATCATCTCCCTCCTCTCCTTCCACCCCCCCCCCCCCCCCCCCTCCCCCCGACAGACACATAAACCCCTCTGGATCTGTATCCCAACATCTCGTCCTGGTCCAGCCTGTTTTCCCGCACCTGGGACAACAATGCTGTCTTCATCTGTTGGGGTTCTGTCTTTAGGCTTTCGACTATACATATTATACTACTTGATGGACGACCACACAGTTTTGGGGTAAAACATGCACCTGTGAACCCCTCTGAACGTCGTTAACCTCTCTGGGTTGGTTTCCCAGACACAGACTCAAGCCTAGACGTGGAATCCCTTCCTCTTTATTTTAGGCCCCGCCTCTAAACTCACAAACCAATCAGGATAGCTCAATGTTCGTGTCCCAAGTGCTGACACGTGTTTTCAGTCATAATTTACAAAACAACAATTGTACGTTTCTTATGAACCTCTTTGTTAATAAGAAAGTAGTGCTCTACATAGGGAATAGGGTGGAAGTAGTGCTCTACATAGGGAATAGGGTGGAAGTAGTGTACTACATGGGGAATAGGGTGGGAGTAGTGCTCTACATAGGGAATAGGGTGGAAGTAATGTATTAAATAGGGAATAGGGTGGAAGTAGTGTATTACATAGTGAATAGGGTGGAAGTAGTGCTCTACATAGGGAATAGGGTGGAAGTAGTGCTCTACATAGTGAATAGGGTGGAAGTAGTGCTCTACATAGTGAATAGGGTAGAAGTAGTGTACTACATGGGGAATAGGGTGGAAGTAGTGCTCTACATAGTGAATAGGGTGGAAGTAGTGCTCTACATAGGGAATAGGGTGGAAGTAGTGCTCTACATAGTGAATAGGGTGGAAGTAGTGTACTACATGGGGAATAGGGTGGAAGTAGTGCTCTACATGGGGAATAGGGTGGAAGTATTGCTCTACATAGTGAATAGGGTGGAAGTAGTGCTCTACATAGGGAATAGGGTTAATCCATGCTTTTGTCACTTCCAGGTTAGACTACTGCAATGCTCTACTTTCCGGCTACCCGGATAAAGCACTAAATAAACTTCAGTTAGTGCTAAATACGGCTGCTAGAATCCTGACTAGAACCCAAAAATTTGATCATATTACTCCAGTGCTAGCCTCTCTACACTGGCTTCCTGTCAAAGCAAGGGCTGATTTCAAGGTTTTACTGCTAACCTACAAAGCATTACATGGGCTTGCTCCTACCTATCTCTCTGATTTGGTCCTGCCGTACATACCTACACGTACGCTACGGTCACAAGACGCAGGCCTCCTAATTGTCCCTAGAATTTTTAAGCAAACAGCTGGAGGCAGGGCTTTCTTCTATAGAGCTCCATTTTTATGGAACGGTCTGCCTACCCATGTCAGAGACGCAAACTCGGTCTCAACCTTTAAGTCTCTACTGAAGACTCATCTCTTCAGTGGGTCATATGATTGAGTGTAGTCTGGCCCAGGAGTGGGAGGGTGAACGGAAAGGCTCTGGAGCAACGAACCGCCCTTGCTGTCTCTGCCTGGCCGGTTCCCCTCTTTCCACTGGGATTCTCTGCCTCTAACCCTATTACAGGGGCTGAGTCACTGGCTTTACTGGGGCTCTCTCATGCCGTCCCTGGAGGGGGTGCGTCACCTGAGTGGGTTGAGTCACTGATGTGGTCATCCTGTCTGGGTTGACGCCCCCCCCTTGGGTTGTGCCGTGGCGGAGGTCTTTGTGGGCTATACTCAGCCTTGTCTCAGGATGGTAAGTTGGTGGTTGAAGATATCCCTCTAGTGGTGTGGGGGCTGTGCTTTGGCAAAGTGGGTGGGGTTATATCCTTCCTGTTTGGCCCTGTCCGGGGGTGTCCTCGGAGTGGGCCACAGTGTCTCCTGACCCCTCCTGTCTCAGCCTCCAGTATTTATGCTGCAGTAGTTTATGTGTCGGGGGGCTAGGGTCAGTTTGTTATATCTGGAGTACTTCTCCTGTCCTATTCGGTGTCCTGTGTGAATCTAAGTGTGCGTTCTCTAATTCTCTCCTTCTCTCTTTCTCTCTCTCGGAGGACCTGAGCCCTAGGACCATGCCCCAGGACTACCTGACACGATGACTCCTTGCTGTCCCCAGTCCACCTGGCTGTGCTGCTGCTCCAGTTTCAACTGTTCTGCCTTATTATTATTCGACCATGCTGGTCATTTATGAACATTTAAACATCTTGGCCATGTTCTGTTATAATCTCCACCCGGCACAGCCAGAAGAGGACTGGCCATCCCACATATGCTCTCTCTAATTCTCTCTTTCTTTCTCTCTCTCGGAGGACCTGAGCCCTAGGACCATGCCCCAGGAATACCTGACATGATGACTCCTTGCTGTCCCCAGTCCACCTGACTGTGCTGCTGCTCCAGTTTCAACTATTCTGCCTTATTATTATTCGACCATGCTGGTCATCTATGAACATTTGAACATCTTGACCATGTTTTGTTATAATCTCCACCCGGCACAGCCAGAAGAGGACTGGCCACCCCACATAGCCTGGTTCCTCTCTAGGTTTCTTCCTAGGTTTTGGCCTTTCTAGGGAGTTTTTCCTAGCCACCGTGCTTCTACACCTGCATTGCTTGCTGTTTGGGGTTTTAGGCTGGGTTTCTGTACAGCACTTTGAGATATCAGCTGATGTACGAAGGGCTATATAAATAAATTTGATTTGACTAGTGCTCTACATGGGGAATAGGGTGGAAGTAGTGCTCTACATAGGGAATAGGGTGGAAGTAGTGCTCTACATGGGGAATAGGGTGGAAGTAGTGCTCTACATAGTGAATAGGGTGGGAGTAGTGCTCTACATAGGGAATAGGGTGGAAGTAGTGCTCTACATAGGGAATAGGGTGGAAGTAGTGCTCTACATAGGGAATAGGGTGGAAGTAGTGCTCTACATGGGGAATAGGGTGGAAGTAGTGCTCTACATAGTGAATAGGGTGGAAGTAGTGCTCTACATAGGGAATAGGGTGGAAGTAGTGCTCTACATAGGGAATAGGGTGGAAGTAGTGCTCTACATGGGGAATAGGGTGGAAGTAGTGCTCTACATAGGGAATAGGGTGGAAGTAGTGCTCTACATAGGGAATAGGGTGGAAGTAGTGCTCTACATAGTGAATAGGGTGGAAGTAGTGCTCTACATAGGGAATAGGGTGGAAGTAGTGCTCTACATAGGGAATAGGGTGGAAGTAGTGCTCTACATAGGGAATAGGGTGGAAGTAGTGTACTACATAGTGAATAGGGTGGAAGTAGTGTACTACATAGGGAATAGGGTGGAAGTAGTGCTCTACATAGGGAATAGGGTGGACGTAGTGCTCTACATATGGAATAGGGTGGAAGTAGTGTATTACATGGGGAATAGGGTGGAAGTAGTGTACTACATAGTGAATAGGGTGGAAGTAGTGTACTACATAGGGAATAGGGTGGAAGTAGTGTACTACATAGGGAATAGGGTGGAAGTAGTGCTCTACATAGTGAATAGGGTGGAAGTAGTGCTCTACATAGTGAATAGGGTGGAAGTAGTGTACTACATGGGGAATAGGGTGGAAGTAGTGCTCTACATAGTGAATAGGGTGGAAGTAGTGCTCTACATAGTGAATAGGGTGGAAGTAGTGCTCTACATAGTGAATAGGGTGGAAGTAGTGCTCTACATAGTGAATAGGGTGGAAGTATTGCTCTACATAGGGAATAGGATGGAAGTAGTGCTCTACATAGTGAATAGGGTGGAAGTAGTGCTCTACATAGGGAATAGGGTGGAAGTAGTGCTCTACATAGTGAATAGGGTGGAAGTAGTGCTCTACATAGTGAATAGGGTGGAAGTAGTGCTCTACATAGGGAATAGGGTGGAAGTAGTGTACTACATAGTGAATAGGGTGGAAGTAGTGCTCTACATAGGGAATAGGGTGGAAGTAGTGCTCTACATGGGGAATAGGGTGGAAGTAGTGCTCTACATGGGGAATAGGGTGGAAGTAGTGCTCTACATAGGGAATAGGGTGGAAGTAGTGCTCTACATAGTGAATAGGGTGGAAGTAGTGCTCTACATAGTGAATAGGGTGGAAGTAGGGAAATAGGGAGCCATTTCGTACTCAGACATTGTTTCAGCCTAATGGTTTTAATAAGTATTTTCCCAGCAGCTGGTTTCACTCTCTGGAAAGTGACTGGCTTTGGTTTAGGAATTTGGAGCTAAAAGAAAACACACACAGTATAAAACAATGGCCTTTAAACTACCAGATGTGTTTCTCTCTACAGCAGGTTGAGAGAGGCTCCAACAGGAGGGGAGGGAGGGAGAGGTAGAGGAGAGGAGAGGAGAGGAGCGGAGAGGAGAGGAGAGGAGAGGAGAGGAGAGGAGAGGAGAGGAGAGGAGAGGAGAGGAGAGGAGGAGTGGCAACTTCGAGGTCTGACTGGCTGTTGCACTCTCTCACGCTAAAACTAAAGTGTCTAATTTAACGCAGATTTAACAAACTGACGAGTTGTGTGTCTGTCTGTGTGTGTACCTCCCGTGTGTTTGTCTGTCTGTGTGTCTGTGTGTGTGTCTGTCTGTGTGTGTGTCTGTGTGTGTGTCTGTCTGTGTCTGTCTGTCTGTCTGTCTGTCTGTCTGTCTGTCTGTCTGTGTCTGTCTGTCTGTCTGTCTGTCTGTCTGACTGTCTGACTGTCTGTCTGTCTGTCTGACCCCTGTGCTGTCATGAATTCTCATCTCATTCTACATCCCTGACATCATTGCTACGGCAGTGCGGGACTGACATCAGGCTGCAGGGGAAACTCCCTTACTTCGGACTGTGCTGACCGCTCTGTCTCCCTTTTCCAATGCTGCTATTGGTCAGGACATTCTCACCTTCACTGTTAAGGCAAGGCTGCAAGTTCTACCCGCCAAATTACAACGTAACGCTCTGGTACCCTGCGAAACCATGGACCGGTGTGTATTTTACACCTCCTGAGTTAAATGTGACAGAGTCTGTTGTACATGTTATACATGTTGGTAATAGCGATCTTACTACATTGCTAGACACGACCACCTTGTCCACCTGATAGCTACTGTTATACAGTGTGTATATAGAGTGTGTGTATATAGTCTGTATGTATACTGTGTACAGTGTGTATAATGTGTATATATAGTGTGTATGTATACTGTGTACAGTCTGTATATTGTATATATATAGTGTATATAGTGTGTATATAATGTATATGGTGTGTATATATTGTGTATATAGTGTGTATAGTGTTTATATAGTGTGTATAGTCTGTATATAGTGTGTATAGTGTGCATATAGTCTGTATATAGAATGAGTGTATATAGTGTGTATATCGTGTGTATAGTGTGTATATAGTGTGTATAGTGTGTATATAGTGTTTATATAGTGTGTATAGTGTGTATATAGTGTGTGTATATAGTGTGTATATAGGTAGTATATAGTGTATATATAGAGTGTATATAGTGTGTATAGTGTGTATATAGTGTATATAGTGTGTATATAGAGTGAGTGTATATAGTGTGTATATAGTGTGTACATAGTGTGTATATAGTGTGTGTATAGTGTACATAGGGTGTATATAGTGTATATAGTGTGTATATAGTGTGTGTATAGTGTGTATATATAGTGTGTATATAGAGTGAGTGTATATAGTGTGTATATAGTGTGTATATATAGTGTGTATATAGTGTGTATATAGAGTGAGTGTATATAGTGTGTATATAGTGTATATATAGTGTGTATATAGAGTGAGTGTATATAGTGTATATATAGTGTGTATATAGAGTGAGTGTATATAGAGTGAGTGTATATAGTGTGTATATAGTGTGTATACAGTGTGTATATAGAGTGAGTGTATATAGTGTATATATAGTGTGAATATAGTGTGTATATAGAGTGAGTGTATATAGAGTGAGTGTATATAGTGTGTATATAGTGTGTATACAGCGAGTTTCAAAAGTACTTTTGGAGTTCACTGTATATAGTCTTGTGAGTGTACGTAGAGTCAGTGCAAGATATAGGATCAATGCAGATAGTCGTCTGGGTTACCATTTAATTAGCTATTTAGCAGCCTTACTATTTAGTATCCTCAGAACTGTGCGGTTGTGTGTGGACCACTTTAAGTCCTTAACCAAAAGCTCTCAACCCGCTCCACTACAGCCCCGTCGATGTGAATGGGGGACGTTCTCTCCCGTCTTTCTCCCATAGTCCACGATCAGGTCATTGGTCTTACTAACGTTGATGGAGAGGTAGTTTTTCCTGGCACCATATTGGCAAGACTCTGATCTCATCCCTGTTTGGATGACTCATCGCTGTTGGTGATCAGGCCTACCACCGTCGTGTCGTTAGCAAACTTGATGATGGTGTTGGAGTTGTGCGTGGCCACGCAGTTGTGGGGGAACAGGGAGTACAGGAGGGGACTTAGCACGCGCCCCTGAGGGGCCTCCATTTTGAGGGTCAGCGTGGCGGAGGTGTTGTAGCCTACCCTCACCACCTGGGGCCGGCCCATCAGGAAATCCAGGATGCAGTTGCAGAGGGAGGTGTTGGCCTCCCGAGTGGCACAGCGGTCTAAGGCACTGCGTCACTACAGACCCGGGTTCGATCCAGGGCTCTGTTGCAGCCGGCCGCGACCAGGAGACCCATGAGGCGGCACACAATTGTTCCAGAGTAGTCCGGGTTAGGGATGATTTGACTGGCCGGCTGATGTCATTGTCCCATCTCGCTCTAGCGACTCCTTGTGGCGGGCTGGGTGTATGCACGCTGACACGTTGGTGCCGCTGGCTTCTGGGTTATAAGGCAGCAGTATGTCAAGATACAGTGAGGCTGTATATATGTCTCTTGACCTTCGCCTCTCCCGAGTCCGTACGGGAGTTGCAGGTGCTCAATCTCAGGGTCCTGAGTTCAGTGATGAGCTTGGAGGGGACTATGGTGATGAACGCTGAGCAGTCGTCTAAGAACAGCATTCTCACCTCTTTCCCCTCTTGTCCAGGTGGAAGAAGGCAGTGTGAAAGGCAAATAAGATTGAGTCATCTGTGGATATGTTGGGGCGGTATGCAAATTAGAGTGGGTCCAAGGTGTCTGAGATGATGGTATGGATTTGTGTAATGACCAGCCTTTCAAAATCACTTCACAGTTATAGACGTGTGCGCTACAGGGCGATAGTCATTTCGGGCAAGGTTTTCTTGGAGTTCTTGGGAACAGGGTACTATGGGTAGTCGGTTTGAAACATGTTGCGTTTACAGGAGAAATATAACATTTTAGTGAAGACACTTGCCAGCTGGTCTGAGCATGCTCAGAGAACTCTGCCTGATATTCCACCTGGAGTTTGCGAGTTTTTAACCTGTTTAAAAGCCAAAGAGAGCGAGAGATCACACAGTCATCCGGGAACAACAGGGGCTTTCATGCAAGACTAGTTGGGATATGTTGTTATAGTCGCTGTGCGGACGCCGTTGTCTTATTGATGGAGCCCGTGACTGAAGTTGTCGCATTTATCCCAGTCTGTAATAGCGTAGGACTAACTCGGGACTAACTCAGGACTAACTCGGGACTAACTCGGGACTAACTTGGGACTAGCTCTGGGCTAACTCGGGACTAACTCGGGACTAACTCGGGACTAACTCGGGACTAACTCAGGACTAGCTCTGGGCTAACTCGGGACTAACTCGGGACTAACTCGGGACTAACTCGGGGCTAACTCTGGATTAACTCGGGACTAACTCGGGGCTAACTCGGGATTAACTCGGGACTAACTCGGGACTAACTCGGGACTAACTCGGGACTAACTCGGACTAGCTCTGGGCTAACTCAGGACTAACTCGGGACTAGCTCTGGGCTAACTCAGGACTAACTCGGGACTAACTCGGGACTCACTCGGGACTCACTTGGGACTAACTCGGACTAGCTCTGGGCTAACTCAGGACTAACTCGGGACTAACTCGGGACTAACTCGGGACTAACTCGGGGCTAACTCGGGATTAACTCGGGACTAACTCGGGGCTAACTCGGGATTAACTCGGGACTAACTCGGGGCTAACTCGGGATTAACTCGGGACTAACTCGGGGCTAACTCGGGGCTAACTCGGGACTAACTCGGGACTAACTCTCTTTATCCTCAATGAAGTGTCTGAGCCTCGAGTTGATGACCAATGAAATCAGATTCCCTCCCTTTCACAAAAGATTGCGATCGTCATCTCCTTCATTTGAGGAAGACGACTGATTAAATATTTGTGATAATGTTTTTTGTTGTTGTTGTGCGTCCATTTTATTAAAATGTTAAAATACCTATCAATTTATACATTTCATAATAGACAGAATGCAATTTGAAACAAAAGTAGAACTTGTACGACTCGATAGGAATGTGAAGACAGTGTTTGTGTATTGCTAACACAAAGCACGCTGAAGACGTCATCAACGATAAGTAATAAAATAAACACTGATCTACTTCTTTCATTTTGATTTTGGCACAAATGAAAAATGTCGCATTGTCTCGCCCACGGATTGATGTTTCAGCGTTGTCTCAATGAAGAGTTCAGAGTTCAACTAGCCACGTGTGACATGCACGCGCAGTGACAAGCCTGCTGCAGTTAGCGGCAGGCGGACGAGCAGTATCCATCGTCGTAGGACGGATGAAGCCTGGGTAATTCTGTATTGGGATAGTCCATCTGTAGATACTCTCCAGCCCTCTAACCCTTAACCCTAACCCTAACCTATACCTAAACTTAACCCTAACCATAACCTATACCTAAACTTAACCCTAACCCTAACCTATACCTAAACTTAACCCTAACCCTAACCTATACCTAAACTTAACCCTAACCCTAACCTATACCTAAACTTAACCTAACCCTAAACTTAACCCTAAACTAACCCTAACCCTAACCTAACTTAACATTTCAACCAACGATCTACTAACACTAACCCTAACCTAACCCTAACCTAAACTTAACCCTAACTTATATCTACACTTAACCCTAACCTAACCCTAACCCTAACCTAAACTTAACCCTAACCTATACCTAAACTTAACCCTAACCTAACCCTAACCTAAACTTAACCCTAACCTAAACTTAACCATAACCCTAAACTAACCCTAACCCTAACCTAACCCTAAACTAACCCTAACCCTAAACTTAACCGTAAACTAACCCTAACCCTAACCTAACCTAACATTTCAACTAACGATCAACTAACCCTAACCCTAACCTAAACATAACCTAAACTTAACCCTAACCTTAACCTAAACTTAACCCTAACCTTAACCTAAACTTAACCCTAACTCTAACCTAAGCTTAACCTTAACCAAAACCTAATCTAAACTTAACCCTAACCTTAACCTAAACTTAACCCTAACCTAAACTTAACCCTAACCTAACCTTAACCCTAACCTTAACCTGAACTTAACCCTAACCCTAACCTAAAGCTAACCTAAAGCTAAAGCTAACCCTAACCTAAACTTAACCCTAACCTAACCTAAACTTAACCCTAAACCTGAACTTAACCCTTACCCTAACAGGGAAGAGGTCTCTTTTTCAAATGTGCCCTGTACCTTAAACCTTATTCTAATCCTAACCCTAACCTAACCTAACCTTAACCCTAACCTAACCTTAACCCTAACCCTAACCTAACCTAAACTTAACCCTAACCCTTATTGTAAACCTGACACTAACCATAACCTTAGCAAGCAGTTTCTTATCAACAGTTGATAGTATTTGTAGAGCGTCAACAAATGGAAAATCCAGACCATTCAAACAAAGAGTGACCGAAGTCTGCGTTGGAATGTGAAGCTAACTGAAGCTGGCTAACTTCAGAAAACCATTTGCAGATCTAGCGTCAATCGTAGTACACCCCTCTGCCCTGTCCTGAGCTGTGATCAGGCTACTTACTGTCCATCGAACTGTGCTGGCAGCTCTGTTATTTTCTCTGTTATTTTTCCTTTCCAGCAACTAATGGTGGATTCAGCCAGGGCTAATGCAGTACAGCTTTCCTCGGTTCAGCTCAGTAGTTTGAAAAGGGTACTAGAGTGGCAGGTCCGTGCCGTGATCAGTCCATCGACCCCTGAAGGGCACACGTTCCCGGACACCTTCCAGGTTGGTCTCTTACTGATATTCCAGCTTAACGAAGCATCAAAACACCCTGACTGATAAATATTTATTTGGAGAGAGAGAGAGAGAGGGAAAATTAATTTTAATGGATGCAGGAAAGACCTAGCGAGCGAGCTCAGCCAACCCACAACTCATCGAGCCTGCTGTGCATGTCCAGCAGCTCCATAATAATCATAATAATAACCCCCCCAGTCTGGACACGGGGACATGGCACAAAGCCATGACTATTTACCCTTCCTGTTCTCGCTCTCTTTGTCTGTCTGTCTGTCTCTCTCTCCCTCTCTCTTTCTCTCTGCCCGATTGCTCTCTCTCTGTTCCTCTCTCTCTCTCTCTCTCTCTCTTTTTCTCCTTCCCTCACTCTGTTTCTCTCTTTCTCCCTCTAGTTCTCTTTGTCTGTCTCTCCCTCTCTCTCTTTCGCTCTGCTCGCTTGCTCTCTCTCTGTTCCTCTCCCTCTCTCTTTCTCTCCTTCCCTCACTCTGTTTCTCCTCTCCCTCTCGCTGTCTTTGTCTCTCTCTATCTCCCTCCCTCTCTCTTTTCCTCTCTTTCTCTCTGCTTGCTTGCTCTCTCTCTCTCTGTTTCTCTCTCTCTCCCTCTCTCTCTCTCTCTCTCTCTTTGTCTCCCTGGAATAACTACGTGGGATAAAAGGAGATCTCACATAATCATGATAGCGACTAGTTGACTACCTATCATGTCGGCAATATTACAAACAAAAATGTTTTGTGACTTGTTTTGTAGATGAAGTAGAATTGTCTGATGTGGTTAGTTTTTGTGAGACAATCAATACAATGAATTTAGAAGTAGCCTACACATGTCATTTCTATACTAATACCAATGATTTCCTGTTTACTTTTTCCAGTGGAACATGTGGCCAATAAAAGATATGGTTCAGTCACGCCCAAAAAGGAGTCCAAGCTGAAATATAGTCCTTCCGGCTGTCTTCACTGCTCCTAACCCTGTTGTAGAGGCTGTGGGGGTGGACAGTGGGATGGAGGTTGGGTTCTGGTTGGGTTCTGGTTGGGTTTGAGGTTGAGGATGGGTTCTGGTTGGGTTCTGGTTGGGTTCTGGTTGGGTTTGAGGTTGAGGTTGGGTTCTGGTTGGGTTGGAGGTTGGAGGTTGGGTTCTGGTTGGGTTCTGGTTGGGTTTGAGGTTGAGGTTGGGTTCTGGTTGGGCTCTGGTTGGGTTTGAGGTTGAGGATGGGTTCTGGTTGGGTTCTGGTTGGGTTCTGGTTGGGTTTGAGGTTGGGTTCTGGTTGGGTTGGAGGTTGGAGGTTGGGTTCTGGTTAGGTTCTGGTTGGGTTCTGGTTGGGTTCTGGGCACCCCTGCATCTGCCTGGGGAACCGACCCAATGCAATTATGCTCTTCCTCACCCCAGAAGAGTGTTCCACCCTGCCCCCCCCCTCCCCCCCAGGACAGAAACCCACATGGTAAAATGAGATTGTCACGTGATCGTCAACATGGCCGCCACCTGTGGTAGAGTGAAGTGTCTGTACAGTTCCTAACATGTAAAGCTGATCAAACAAGTTCAAGGCCTTTTTCCCAGAACAGAGAGAGGAGGTCTGGAATCCTAGAGCAAACAAACAGAGAGAGAACAGAGAGGTCTGGAAGTCACACACACACACACATGCACGCAGGCACACACACACACGCAGGCACGCAGGCACACACACACACGCGCGCACACACGCAGGCACACACACACGCGCGCACACACACACACATGCACGCAGGCACACGCACGCACACACACGCACGCACACAGGCACACACACACGCGCGCACACACACGCAGGCACGCACACACGGTACAGATCAGATCACAACAGGGAGAAATAGTCAATTTTCCTACTAATTCTGAACACTGTATTGGGATATTGTGGTGGTGGGTAGTAGTGGAACAACAAAAAGAGCCATGTAGCCTCTCTCTTTAAAAAAAAAAGAAGTCTGATAACTTTTCATCACAAAGAATAGCAAGAGATTGCATTTAGCTCGACACGTTTTATTCAAAAGTGTAGTAAGACAGACAGGAATAAATAAAGATTATTATAACATACTGATTATATTAAATATTATACATGGAAAATGACCCAATTCAGAGAGAGCTATAAGACACCTACATCTTTACATCATGTTTACGCCATGTTTACGTCATGTTTACGTCACGTTTACGTCATGTTTACATCATGTTTAAGCCATGTTTATGTCATGTTTACATCATGTTTACATCATGTTTACGTCATGTTTTCGTCATGTTTACATCATGTTTATGTCATGTTGACATCATGTTTACATCATGTTTACATCATGTTTATGTCATGTTTACGTCATGATTACATAATGTTTAAGCCATGTTTACGTCATGTTTACATAATGTTTAAGCCATGTTTACGTCATGTTTACATCATGTTTACATCATGTTTAAGCCATGTTTATGTCATGTTTACGTCATGTTTACATAATGTTTAAGCCATGTTTATGTCATGTTTACGTCATGTTTACGTCATGTTTACATCATGTTTAAGCCATGTTTATGTCATGTTTAAATAATGTTTAAGCCATGTTTACGTCATGTTTACATAATGTTTAAGCCATGTTTACGTCATGTTTACATCATGTTTACATGATGTTTAAGCCATGTTTACGTCATGTTTACATAATGTTTAAGCCATGTTTATGTCGTGTTTACGCCATGTTTACGTCATGTTTACATAATGTTTAAGCCATGTTTACGTCATGTTTAGATAATGTTTAAGCCATGTTTATGTCATGTTTACATAATGTTTATGTCATGTTTACGTCATGTTTACATAATGTTTATGTCATGTTTACGTCATGTTTACATGATTTTTAAGCCATGTTTACGTCATGTTTACATAATGTTTATGTCATGTTTACGTCATGTTTACGTCATGTTTAAGCCATGTTTACGTCATGTTTACATGATGTTTACGTCATGTTTACATAATGTTTTTGCCATGTTTACGTCATGTTTACATAATGTTTATGTCATGTTTACGTCATGTTTACGTCATGTTTAAGCCATGTTTACGTCATGTTTACATGATGTTTACGTCATGTTTACGTCATGTTTATATAATGTTTAAGCCATGTTTACGTCATGTTTACATAATGTTTAAGCCATGTTTAAGTCATGTTTACATCATGTTTACATCATGTTTAAGCCATGTTTATGTCATGTTTACATCATGTTTACATCATGTTTACATCATATTTACGTCATGTTTACGTCATGTTTACATGATGTTTAAGCCATGTTTATGTCATGTTTACATAATGTTTAAGCCATGTTTACGTCATGTTTACATAATGTTTAAGCCATGTTTTTGTCATGTTTACATAATGTTTATGTCATGTTTACGTAATGTTTACATGATGTTTAAGCCATGTTTACGTCATGTTTACATAATGTTAATGTCATGTTTACGTCATGTTTACATGATGTTTGAGCCATGTTTATGTCATGTTTACATAATGTTTACATCATGTTTAAGCCATGTTTATGTCATGTTTACATAAGGTTTAAGCCATGTTTACGTCATGGTTACTTCACGTTTTCATCACGTGTTCATCCTGCCCACTTCAACAAAAAGCGGTCCCATGTGTTTATCATGTTCCCTGTTTGCGTTTAGTTCATTTGGTTTCATAAATATATATATATATATATATCTGCCTGCTTCGCTGGTTCAGCGCTGGACCATGCAGGTGTTGTGATCCTGACAAACAGGCAATCCATTAGTATCGAGCAGTGTCACCTCTTAGTTATCTTTGTTTTCTTTATTATTTTGGTTAGGTCAGGGTGTGACAAGGTTGGTTTGTGTAGTTTTGTATTGTCTAGGGGGTTTTGTATGTCTTGGGGTTTTTCTAGTCTAGGTGTTTGTATGTCTATGGTTGCCTAGATCGGTTCTCTGTATGTGTCACCTGCGCTACAGGTGTAGTAGACCTCACAGTGAAATGCTGAATAAAACAGGTGTAGTAGACCTCACAGTGAAATGCTGAATACAACAGGTGTAGTAGACCTCACAGTGAAATGCTGAATACAACAGGTGTAGTAGACCTCCCAGTGAAATGCTGAATACAACAGATGTAGTAGACCTCACAGGTAAATGCTGAATACAACAGGTGTAGTAGACCTTAGAGTGAAATGCTGAATACAACAGGTGTAGTAGACCTTAGAGTGAAATGCTGAATACAACAGGTGTAGTAAACCTTACAGTGAAATGCTGAATACAACAGGTGTAGTAGACCTCACAGTGAAATGCTGAATACAACAGGTGTAGTAGACCTTACAGTGAAATGCTGAATACAACAGGTGTAGTAGACCTCACAGTGAAATGTTGAATACAACAGGTGTAGTAGACCTCACAGTGAAATGCTGAATACAACAGGTGTAGTAGACCTCACAGTTAAATGCTGAATACAACAGGTGTAGTAGACCTCACAGTGAAATGCTGAATACAACAGGTGTAGTAGACCTTACAGTGAAATGCTGAATACAACAGGTGTAGATAGACCTTACAGTGAAATGCTGAATACAACAGGTGTAGTAGACCTTACAGTGAAATGCTGAATACAACAGGTGTAGTAGACCTTACAGTGAAATGCTGAATACAACAGGTGTAGTAGACCTTACAGTGAAATGCTGAATACAACAGGTGTAGTAGACCTTACAGTGAAATGCTGAATACAACAGGTGTAGTAGACGTTACAGTGAAATGCTGAATACAACAGGTGTAGTAGACCTTACAGTGAAATGCTGAATACAACAGATGTAGTAGACCTCACAGTGGAATGCTGAATACAACAGGTGTAGTAGACCTTACAGTGAAATGCTGAATACAACAGGTGTAGTAGACCATACAGTGAAATGCTGAATACAACAGGTGTAGTAGACCTTACAGTGAAATGCTGAATACAACAGGTGTAGTAGACCTTACAGTGAAATGCTGAATACAACAGGTGTAGTAGACCTTACAGTGAAATGCTGAATAGAACAGGTGTAGTAGACCTTACAGTAAAATGCTGAATACTACAGGTGTAGTAGACCTTACAGTGAAATGCTGAATACAACAGGTGTAGTAGACCTTACAGTGAAATGCTGAATACAACAGGTGTAGTAGACCATACAGTGAAATGCTGAATACAACAGGTGTAGTAGACCTTACAGTGAAATGCTGAATACAACAGGTGTAGTTAGACCTTACAGTGAAATGCTGAATACAACAGGTGTAGTAGACCTTACAGTGAAATGCTGAATACAACAGGTGTAGTAGACCTTACAGTGAAATGCTGAATACAAAAGGTGTAGTAGACCTTACAGTGAAATGCTGAATACAACAGATGTAGTAGACCTCACAGGTAAATGCTGAATACAACAGGTGTAGTAGACCTTAGAGTGAAATGCTGAATACAACAGGTGTAGTAGACCTTAGAGTGAAATGCTGAATACAACAGGTGTAGTAAACCTTACAGTGAAATGCTGAATACAACAGGTGTAGTAGACCTCAGAGTGAAATGCTGAATACAACAGGTGTAGTAGACCTTACAGTGAAATGCTGAATACAACAGGTGTAGTAGACCTCACAGTGAAATGTTGAATACAACAGGTGTAGTAGACCTCACAGTGAAATGCTGAATACAACAGGTGTAGTAGACCTCACAGTTAAATGCTGAATACAACAGGTGTAGTAGACCTCACAGTGAAATGCTGAATACAACAGGTGTAGTAGACCTTACAGTGAAATGCTGAATACAACAGGTGTAGTTAGACCTTACAGTGAAATGCTGAATACAACAGGTGTAGTAGACCTTACAGTGAAATGCTGAATACAACAGGTGTAGTAGACCTTACAGTGAAATGCTGAATACAACAGGTGTAGTAGACCTTACAGTGAAATGCTGAATACAACAGGTGTAGTAGACCTTACAGTGAAATGCTGAATACAACAGGTGTAGTAGACCTTACAGTGAAATGCTGAATACAACAGGTGAAGTAGACCTCACAGTGAAATGCTGAATACAACAGGTGTAGTAGACCTCACAGTGAAATGCTGAATACAACAGGTGTAGTAGACCTTACAGTGAAATGCTGAATACAACAGGTGTAGTAGACCTTACAGTGAAATGCTGAATACAACAGGTGTAGTAGACCTTACAGTGAAATGCTGAATACAACAGGTGTAGTAGACCTTACAGTGAAATGCTGAATACAACAGGAGTAGTAGACCTTACAGAGATACATTACAGAGATACATTACAGAGACACATTACAGAGATACATTACAGAGATACATTACAGAGACACATTACAGAGACACATTACAGAGATACATTACAGAGATACATTACAGAGATACATTACAGAGATACAGATACATTACAGAGATACATTACAGAGATACATTACAGAGACACATTACAGAGATACATTACAGAGATACATTACAGAGATACATTACAGAGATACATTACAGAGATACAGATACATTACAGAGATACATTACAGAGATACATTACAGAGATACATTACAGAGACACATTACAGAGATACATTACAGAGATACAGATACATTACAGAGATACATTACAGAGACACATTACAGAGATACATTACAGAGATACATTACAGAGATACAGATACATTACAGAGATTCATTACAGAGACACATTACAGAGATACATTACAGAGATACAGATACATTACAGAGATACATTACAGAGATACATTACAGAGATACATTACAGAGATACAGATACATTACAGAGATACATTAGAGAGATACATTACAGAGATACATTACAGAGACACATTACAGAGATACATTACAGAGATACATTACAGAGACACATTACAGAGGTACATTACAGAAATACATTACAGAGATACAGATACATTACAGAGATACATTACAGAGATACATTACAGAGATACAGATACATTACAGAGACACATTACAGAGACAAATTACAGAGATACATTACAGAGACACATTACAGAGATACAGATACATTACAGAGATACATTACAGAGATACATTACAGAGATACATTACAGAGACACATTACAGAGATACATTACAGAGATACATTACAGAGACACATCACAGAGACACATTACAGAGATACATTACAGAGATACATTACAGAGATACATTACAGAGACACATTACATAGATACATTACAGAGATACATTACAGAGATACATTACAGAGATACATTACAGAGATACAGATACATTACAGAGATATATTACAGAGATACATTACAGAGACACATTACACAGACACATTACAGAGATACATTACAGAGATACATTACAGAGATACAGATACATTACAGAGATACATTACAGAGATATATTAAAAAGATACATTACAGAGATACATTACAGAGATACATTACAGAGTACATTACAGAGATACATTATATAGATACATTACAGAGATACAGATACATTACAGAGACACATTACAGAGATACATTACAGAGATACAGATACATTACAGAGACACATTACAGAGATACATTACAGAGATACAGATACATTACAGAGACACATTACAGAGATACATTACAGAGATACAGATACATTACAGAGACACATTACAGAGACACATTACAGAGATACATTACAGAGACACATTACAGAGATACAGATACATTATAGAGATACATTACAGAGACACATTACAGAGATACAGATACATTACAGAGATACAGATACATTACAGAGATACATTACAGAGATACATTACAGAGATACAGATACATTACAGAGATACATTACAGAGATACATTACAGAGATACAGATACATTACAGAGATACATTACAGAGATACATTACAGAGACACATTACAGAGATACAGATACATTACAGAGATACATTACAGAGATACATTACAGAGACACATTACAGAGATACATTACAGAGATACATTACAGAGATACAGATACATTACAGAGATACATTACAGAGATACATTACAGAGACACATTACAGAGATACATTACAGAGATACATTACAGAGATACATTACAGAGATACATTACAGAGATACAGATACATTACAGAGATACATTACAGAGATACATTACAGAGATACATTACAGAGATACATTACAGAGATACATTACAGAGATACAGATACATTACAGAGATACATTACATAGATACATTACAGAGATACATTACAGAGACACATTACAGAGATACATTACAGAGATACATTACAGAGATACATTACAGAGATACAGATACATTACAGAGATACATTACAGAGATACATTACAGAGATACATTACAGAGATACAGATACATTACAGAAACACATTACAGAGACACATTGCAGAGATACAGATACATTACAGAGATACATTACAGAGACACATTACAGAGATACATTATAGAGATATATTACAGAGACACATTACAGAGATACATTACAGAGATACATTACAGAGATACATTACAGAGATACATTACAGAGATATATTACAGAGATACATTATAGAGATACATTACAGAGATACATTACAGAGACACATTACAGAGACACATTACAGAGATACATTACAGAGATACATTACAGAGATACATTACAGAGATACATTACAGAGATACAGATACATTACAGAAACACA
The DNA here is from genome assembly GCF_045791955.1 of Oncorhynchus clarkii lewisi. NCBI lineage: Eukaryota > Metazoa > Chordata > Actinopteri > Salmoniformes > Salmonidae > Oncorhynchus > Oncorhynchus clarkii. The sequence continues at coordinate 5,630,663 of NC_092151.1, read as the reverse complement.
TTACAGAGACACATTGCAGAGATACAGATACATTACAGAGATACATTACAGAGATACATTACATAGATACATTACAGAGATACATTACAGAGACACATTACAGAGATACATTACAGAGATACATTACAGAGATACATTACAGAGATACAGATACATTACAGAGATACATTACAGAGATACATTACAGAGATACATTACAGAGATACAGATACATTACAGAAACACATTACAGAGACACATTGCAGAGATACAGATACATTACAGAGATACATTACAGAGACACATTACAGAGATACATTATAGAGATATATTACAGAGACACATTACAGAGATACATTACAGAGATACATTACAGAGACACATTACAGATATACATTACAGAGATACATTACAGAGATACATTACAGATATACATTACAGAGATACATTACAGAGACACATTACAGAGATACAAGGTTCTACAGTTCACACAGCTCTTGTCATTATTTTGTTGTTATTGTTGGTATGGCTTTTACTTGCTGTGTTAGTTTGTTCCACTCAACAGCACCAGACAATAAAAAGGTGTTCTTACCAGATAGACTCTTACTTTTAAAACAGTGAATATTAGAGTCTCTGGGTATTATGCTTGTGGATGTCTTTAACAAGTGAGAAAACGTTGGATAGGTACCTCAGGGGGCTGAGTCCTTGATAATTCAGGTGGACCAAACCAAGTTGGGGGCGGGGGGGTTAAGTAAAATTTTCAGCAGCCTGTTTTGGCTGGTCTGTAGCTTATTCGTTGGATGTTTGGGACTGCTGGTGAACCACGATGTGCAGCATAATCACAGTGACACTGAACTAAGTCTTCAGGGTGTCTAGAGCTAGGTTTCCATCCAATCTGGCGACAGATTTTCCGATTCATCAGCATAAACACAATACGCACATTTTCCCATCGGTTTGTGTTTCCATCAAATTGACTCGCTGCAGATAAAAGTTTGTGGGTAAATATGCAGTGCACATAAAAATAACTTTAGCTTTTTAATTGTCATGTACCGTATTAAAAACATACAAGTTAAATGGGGTTCCATCACATCGTAAATGTGCCCCCCTCTGGTACTGACAGGTGTGCTCTAGCCAACAGCCTGCAGATACAGCTGGTACAGCATACATTATCTGATTGTTATGGACTGTAGCCTGATAAACTGCATGCTTTCTCGAGTCGTAGTTGAAGGACCACACAACATATCATTACGTGACTTTCTTTTATTTTTTTTAATAATTAAACCTTTATTTAATTAGGCAAGTCAGAACAAATTCTTATTTACAATGACGGCCTACACCAGACAATCCCGGACGATGATTGGACAATTGTACGCCGCCCTTATGGGACTCCCAATCATGGCCGGTTGTGATACAGCCTGGATTTGAACCAGGGGGTCTGTAGTGATGCCTCTAGCACTGAGATGCAGTGTCTTAGACCTCTGCTCCACTCTGGAGCCCACTGAGATGCAGTGCCTTAGACTGCTGCTCCATTCGGGAGCCCACTGAGATGCAGTGTCTTAGACCTCTGCTCCACTCTGGAGCCCACTGAGATGCAGTGCCTTAGACTGCTGCTCCACTCTGGAACCCACTGAGATGCAGTGCTTTAGACCTCTGCTCCACTCTGGAACCCACTGAGATGCAGTGCCTTATACCTCTGCTCCACTCTGGAACCCACTGAGATGCAGTGCCTTAGACCTCTGCTCCACTCGGTAGCCCACTGAGATGCAGTGTCTTAGACCTCTGCTCCACTCGGGAGCCCACTGAGATGCAGGGCCTTAGACCTCTGCTCCACTCGGGAGCCCACTGAGATGCAGTGCCTTAGACCTCTGCTCCACTCGGTAGCCCACTGAGATGCAGTGCCTTAGACCTCTGCTCCACTCGGTAGCCCACTGAGATGCAGTGCCTTAGACCTCTGCTCCACTCTGGAGCCCACTGAGATGCAGTGCCTTAGACCTCTGCTCCACTCTGGAACCCACTGAGATGCAGTGCCTTAGACCTCTGCTCCACTCTGGAACCCACTGAGATGCAGTGCCTTAGACCTCTGCTCCACTCGGGAGCCCACTGAGATGCAGTGTCTTAGACCTCTGCTCCACTCGGTAGCCCACTGAGATGCAGTGTCTTAGACCTCTGCTCCACTCTGGAACCCACTGAGATGCAGTGCCTTAGACCTCTGCTCCACTCTGGAACCCACTGAGATGCAGTGCCTTAGACCTCTGCTCCACTCTGGAACCCACTGAGATGCAGTGCCTTAGACCTCTGCTCCACTCGGGAGCCCACTGAGATGCAGTGCCTTAGACCTCTGCTCCACTCGGTAGCCCACTGAGATGCAGTGCCTTAGACCTCTGCTCCACTCGGTAGCCCACTGAGATGCAGTGCCTTAGACCTCTGCTCCACTCGGTAACCCACTGAGATGCAGTGTCTTAGACCTCTCTCTAGCAGTTGATATTAAGGTTAGAATATCATTATTTGCGCATTAAAGCGTTTACACTGCCATTTCTCACATAATACATTTTACCGACACAAAAAGATCCCACCTTGTCTAGCGTATTTTGTTATGTTGACATTTGGAAAGTTTAGGCCTACCAACAGATGAGCTGTTAACATCAGGCCTGTCGCGACATTTTGTATCCAAAATGTATTTTACTGGCATAAAAAGGTTGGCTGGAAACCTGGTTAATGTGAATAACTGGGTCTGACGGGAGCATTTCTGGCCAAATTATTACAGAACGACTCGGGAGAATGATGGTCCGCCGCAGACAGAGAATCTCAGTATCAGAAGCAAAAATAAAGCCACACTGGCTTGCTACTGTTCCTTTCTAGACTTTATACACTGTCCAGAGTCGACACACTACTGATCCGTATTAACTGTCCAGAGTAGACCCACTACTGATCCTTATACAGTCCAGAGTAGAACCACTACTGATCCGTATTAACTGTCCAGAGTAGACCCACTACTGATCCTTATACAGTCCAGAGTAGACCCACTACTGATCCTTCTAAACTGTAGAGAGTAGACCCACTACTGATCCTTATAAACTGTTCATAGTAGACCCACTACTGATCCGTATCAACTGTAGATAGTAGACCCACTACTGATCCTTATAAACTGTAGAGAGTAGACCCACTACTGATCCTTATAAACTGTAGAGAGCAGACCCACTACTGATCCTTATAAACTGTAGAGAGTAGACCCACTACTGATCCTTATAAACTGTAGAGAGTAGACCCACTACTGATCCTTATAAACTGTAGAGAGTAGACCCACTACTGATCCTTATAAACTGTAGAGAGTAGACCAAGGTAACCTGCCTAAATTACTACCAACCTGTAGCACTGTAGCCATGAAGCCATGAATGAAGAAATCTATATTGCACTCCACACTGCCCTTTCCTATCCGGACAAAAAGAACACCTATGTAAGAATGCTGTTCATTGACTACAGCTCAGTGATCAACACCATAGTATCCACAAAGCTCACCACTAAGCTAAAGTCCCTGGGACTAAACACATCCCTCTGCAACTGGATCTTGGACTTCCTGACGGGCTGGCACCAGGTGGTCGGAGCCGGAGTCGGAGCCGGTGTAGTAGGATTCAATATTAGTCCTGTGTTGATGCTTTGCCTGTTTGATGGTTCATCGGAGGGCATAGTGAGATTTCTTATAAATTTCCGGGTTAGAGTCTCGATCCTTGAAAGCGGCAGCTCTACCCTTTAGCTCAGTGCGGATGTTGCCTGTAATCCATGGCTTCTGGTTGGGGTATGTACGTACGGTCACTGTGTGGACGACGTCATCGATGCCCTTATTGACGAAGCCAGTGACTGATGTGGTGTACTCCTCAATGCCATCTGAAGACCCTCGGGACATGTTCCAGTCTGCAAAACATTCCTGTAGCTTAGCATCTGCGTCATCTGACCACTTCCACATTGAGCTGAGTCACTGGTACTTCCTGCTTAAGTTTGTGCTTGTAAGCAGGAATCAGGAGGATAGAGTTATGGTCAGATTTGCCAAATGGAGGGCGAGGGAGAGCTTTGTACTCATCTCTGTGTGTGGAGTAAAGGTGGTCTAGAGTTTGTCTTACTCTGGTTGCACATTTAACATGCTGGTAGAAATGAGGTCAAACTGATTTATTTATTTATATATATTTTTTAATTGAACCTTTACTTAAATAGGCAAGTAAGTTAAAGAACAAATTTTTATTTACAATGACGGCCTACCGAAAGGCAAAAGGCCTCCTGAGGGGACGGGGGCCTGGGATTAATAATAAATACAATATAAATATAGGACAAAACACACATCACAACAAGAGAGACAACACAACACTACATAAAGAGAGACCTAAGATTTAAGTTACCCTGAGTTAAAGTCTCCAGCCACTAGGAGTGCCGCCTCTGGATGAGCATTTTGTTGTTTGCTTATGACCTTATACAGCTCGTTGATTGCGGTCTTAGTAACAGCATCAGTCTGTGGTGGTAAATAGACAGCTACGAAAAATATAGATTTAAACTCTCTTGGAAAGTATTGTGGTGTACAGCTTATCATGAGATGCTCTACCTCAGGCGAGCAAAACCTCGAGACTTCCTTAATAATAGATTTTGTGCACCAGCTGTTAATGACAAATAGACACAGACAGACTGCCACCCCTTGTCTTACCGGACGCAGCTGTTCTATCTTGCTGATGCAGCGTAAACCCCGCCAGCTGCATGTTATCCATGTTGTCGTTCAGCCAAGACTCGGAGAAACATAAGATATTACAGTTTGTCCAGTTGGTAGAATAGTCTCGATCGGAGCTCACCCAGTTTATTCTCCAATGATTGCACGTTGGCTAATAGGACTGATGGTAGAGGCGTCGGATCCTTACAAGGCACCCCGACCTTCGTGTCCGACTCAGTTAAAGAAAAAGTCCTTGTCCAGCACGAGGTGATTAAACGCTGTCTTGATATCCAGAAGATGTCTTCGGTCATAAGAGACGGTAGCAGAAATATTATGTACAAACTAAGTTACAAATAATGTAAAAACACACAGACAATAGCACAAATGGTAAGGAGCCCGTAAAATGGCAGCCATCTGCTCCGGATCCATACAATAAAATACTATTATAAACTGGTTACCAATGTAATTAGAGCAGGAAAAATAAATGTTTTGTCAAAACAGCTCGATATAGAGGAGCTGCATGCAAGCAGATGAGGAAATGTGGCTCGAAGAAATTATATAGTACTAACCTGCAAAAAGTAAACCAGGAGCAAAAACACACCACCCTCTTTATGTGTCCAATAAAGAACCACACAACCCTCCTATGTGTCCAATAAAGAACCACACAACCCTCCTATGTGTCCAATAAAGAACCACACAACCCTCCTATGTGTCCAATAAAGAACCACACAACCCTCCTATGTGTCCAATAAAGAACCACACAACCCTCTTATGTGTCCAATAAAGAACCACACAACCCTTTTTATATCCAATAAAGAACCACACAACCCTCTTTATGTGTCCAATAAAGAACCACACAACCCTCCTATGTGTCCAATAAAGAACCACACAACCCTCTTTATGTCCAATAAAGAACCACACAACCCTCTTTATGTGTCCCAATAAAGAACCACACAACCCTCTTTATGTGTCCCAATAAAGAACCACACAACCCTCTTTATGTCCAATAAAGAACCACACAACCCTCTTTATGTCCAATAAAGAACCACACAACCCTCTTTATGTGTCCCAATAAAGAACCACACAACCCTCTTTATGTGTCCCAATAAAGAACCACACAACCCTCTTTATATCCAATAAAGAACCACACAACCCTCTTTATGTCCAATAAAGAACCACACAACCCTCTTTATGTCCAATAAAGAACCACACAACCCTCCTATGTGTCCAATAAAGAACCACACAACCCTCCTATGTGTCCAATAAAGAACCACACAACCCTTTTTATATCCAATAAAGAACCACACAACCCTCCTATGTGTCCCAATAAAGAACCACACAACCCTCCTATGTGTCCCAATAAAGAACCACACAACCCTCTTTATGTCCAATAAAGAACCACACAACCCTCCTATGTGTCCAATAAAGAACCACACAACCCTCCTATGTGTCCAATAAAGAACCACACAACCCTCCTATGTGCCCAATAAAGAACCACACAACCCTCTTTATGTGTCCCAATAAAGAACCACACAACCCTCTTTATGTCCAATAAAGAACCACACAACCCTTTTTATATCCAATAAAGAACCACACAACCATCTTTATGTGTCCAATAAAGAACCACACAACCCTCTTTATGTGTCCCAATAAAGAACCACACAACCCTCTTTATGTTTCCCAATAAAGAACCACACAACCCTCTTTATGTCCAATAAAGAACCACACAACCCTTTTTATGTCCAATAAAGAACCACACAACCCTCTTTATGTCCAATAAAGAACCACACAACCCTCTTTATGTGTCCCAATAAAGAACCACACAACCCTCTTTATGTCCAATAAAGAACCACACAACCCTCTTTATGTCCAATAAAGAACCACCCAACCCTCTTTATGTCCAATAAAGAACCACACAACCCTCTTTATGTCCAATAAAGAACCACACAACCCTCCTATGTGTCCAATAAAGAACCACACAACCCTCTTTATGTCCAATAAAGAACCACACAACCCTTTTTATGTCCAATAAAGAACCACACAACCCTCTTTATGTCCAATAAAGAACCACACAACCCTCTTTATGTGTCCCAATAAAGAACCACACAACCCTCTTTATGTCCAATAAAGAACCACACAACCCTCTTTATGTCCAATAAAGAACCACCCAACCCTCTTTATGTCCAATAAAGAACCACACAACCCTCTTTATGTCCAATAAAGAACCACACAACCCTCTTTATGTGTCCCAATAAAGAACCACACAACCCTCTTTATGTCCAATAAAGAACCACACAACCCTCTTTATGTCCAATAAAGAACCACCCAACCCTCTTTATGTCCAATAAAGAACTACACAACCCTCTTTATATCCAATAAAGAACCACACAACCCTCCACAAAGCAAAAGTAGAATAACCGTAGATAACCGCCCTCCATAGTAGAAAGAAAACAGGAGACAATCCTATATAGGGTCACCTGAAACACAAACTGCAGTATCTTAAGACCAATCCTGATATGAATCTGAGAAAACAAAAGATTGATAGATTGAAGATTTAATCCAATGGTATGTCCAGACAATGAGATGTACTGTACAGTGACTTCTGAAAGTATTCAGACCACTTGACTTCTTCTACGTTACAGCTTTATTCTAAAATTGAATTTATTTTTATTTTTTTAAATGTCCCCATCAATATACACAGCATACCCCATAATGGCAAAACAAAAGTCATTTTTTGTTTTGTTTTAAGTATTCAGAACCCTTTGCTATGAGACTCGAAATTGAGCACATGTGCATCCATGTTTCCATTGATCATGCGTGAGTTGTTGCTAATTCAATTGATTTGACTTGATTTGGAAAGGCACACACCTGTCTGTAAAAGGCACATGAGAGCCCGCTTGGAGTTTTCCAAAAGGCACCCAAAGGACTCGCAGACGATGAGAAACAAGATTCTCTGGTCTGATAAAAACCAAGATTGAACTCCTACGGTGAAGCATGGTGATGGCAGCATCATGCTGTGGGGATGTTTTTCAGCGGCAGGAACTGGGAGACTAGTCAGGATCGAGGGAAAGATGAACTGAGCAAAGTATAGAGAGATCCATAATGAAAACCTGCTCCAGAGTGTTCAGGACCTCAGAATGGGGTGAAGGTTCACCTTCCAACAGGACAACGACCCTAAGCACACAGCCAAGACAATGCAGGAGTGGCTTCGGGACACGTCCCTGAATGTCCTTGAGTGTCCCAGCCAGAGCCCGTACTTGAAACCAATCGAACATCTCTGGAGAGACTTTCAGCCAGAGCCCGGACTTGAACCCAATCGAACATCTCTGGAGAGACCTTCAGCCAGAGCCCGGACTTGAACCCGGTCGAATATCTCTGGAGAGACCTGAAAATAGCTGCTCAGCAATGCTCCCCATCCAACCTGACAGAGCTTGAGAGGATCTTGAGAGGATCTGCAGAGAAAAATGGTGGAAACTCTCCAAATACACGTGTAGACCCTAGGCAGTAATCGCTGCCAAAGGTGCTTCAACAAAGTATTGAGTAAAAAGTCTGAATACTTATGTAAATGTGACATTTCTGTTGGTGCAAAAATCTAAAAACACGTTTTTGCTTTGTCATTATGGGGTACTGTGTCATTATGGGGTATTGAGTCATTATGGGGTATTGAGTCATTATGGGGTATTGAGTCATTATGGGGTATTGAGTCATTATGGGGTATTGAGTCATTGTGGGGTATTGAGTCATTAGGGGGTATTGAGTCATTATGGGGTATTGAGTCATTATGGGGTATTGAGTCATTATGGGGTATTGAGTCATTATGGGGTATTGTGTCATTATGGGGTATTGTGTCATTATGGGGTAGTATGTCATTATGGGGTATTGAGTCATTATGGGGTAGTATGTCATTATGGGGTATTGAGTCATTATGGAGTATTGAGTCATTATGGGGTAATGTGTCATTATGGGATATTAAGTCATTATGGGGTATTGTGTCGTTATGTGGTATTGAGTCATTGTGGGGTATTGAGTCATTATGGGGTATTGAGTCACCAGTATTTCTACTTGCACATCATCTGATCATTTATCACTCCAGTGTTAATCTGCTAAATTATAATTACTTTGCTATTATGGCCTATTTATTGCCTTACCTCCTCACGCCATTTGCACACACTGTATATAGACTTCACTCTATTGTGTTATTGACCTTACGCTTGTTTACTCCAGGTGTAACTCTGTTGTTGTTTGTGTCGCACTGCTTTGCTTTATCTAGGCCAGGACACAGTTCTGAATGAGAACTTGTTCTCAACTGGCCTACCTGGTTAAATAAAGGTGAAATAAGAATTTAAAAAAAAGTTTTTTAAATGGGGTATTGTGTCATTATGGGGTATTGTGTGTAGATTGATGAAGGGACAAAAACTACTTTATCAACTTGAAAATAAGGCTGTAACGTAACAAAATGTGGAAAAACTCAAGGGGTCTGAATACTTTCCCGAATGCCACTGTATTTCATCACGGTTACAGCCTCGCGCCAGACGAGATCTTTAATCCAAATATCTGGAGCCAAGATCTGTAGTCTACGTATCACCAATTCAAAAGCAGTAATGGGAGATGAATCCTCCTGATTGTTCCACTCTTTCTATATAAGCTGTTAAAAGCATGTCGGCCTACATCATCCCGTATGTGGAAATGATCTCACAGAATAAATTGCCTAATGATTAATTATGTGTGCGTGAACCACATGACCACACACACACACACACACACACACACACACACACACACACACACACACACACACACACACACACACACACACACACACACACACACAAAGGCTCGTGGTTGGTTGTTTGCCTGCGCTGGCACTCAAACTACATCTGCAGATGTTCCCCATATCTTTATAATCTGCATCTTCAGAGCAGAACAATCCTTTAATCAAACACTTAGATTCCTCAATGTCTGTCCTCCAGGAGCCAGGCCCTGATAGAGATACGGCTGGCCTGTGAGATGTAGGGTTAACTCTGATAGAGATACGGCTGGCCTGTGTGATGTAGGGTTAACTCTGATAGAGATACGGCTGGCCTGTGTGATGTAGGGTTAACTCTGATAGAGATACGGCTGGCCTGTGTGATTTAGGGTTAACCCTGATAGAGATACGGCTGGTCTGTGTGATGTAGGGTTAACTCTGATAGAGATACGGCTGGCCTGTGTGATGTAGGGTTAACTCTGATAGAGATACGGCTGGACTGTGAGATGTAGGATTAACTCTGATAGAGATACGGCTGGCCTGTGAGATGTAGGGTTAACTCTGATAGAGATACGGCTGGCCTGTGAGATGTAGGGTTAACTCTGATAGAGATACGGCTGGCCTGTGTGATGTAGGGTTAACTCTGATAGAGATACGGCTGGCCTGTGTGATGTAGGGTTAACTCTGATAGAGATACGGCTGGCCTGTGTGATGTAGGGTTAACTCTGATAGAGATACGGCTGGACTGTGAGATGTAGGATTAACTCTTATAGAGATACGGCTGGCCTGTGTGATGTAGGATTAACTCTGATAGAGATACGGCTGGACTGTGAGATGTAGGATTAACTCTTATAGAGATACGGCTGGCCTGTGTGATGTAGGGTTAACTCTGATAGAGATACGGCTGGACTGTGAGATGTAGGGTTAACTCTGATAGAGATACGGCTGGCCTGTGTGATGTAGGGTTAACTCTGATAGAGATACGGCTGGACTGTGAGATGTAGGATTAACTCTTATAGAGATACGGCTGGCCTGTGCGATGTAGGGTTAACTCTGATAGAGATACGGCTGGCCTGTGTGATGTAGGGTTAACCCTGATAGAGATACGGCTGGCCTGTGTGATGTAGGGTTAACTCTGATAGAGATACGGCTGGCCTGTGTGATTTAGGGTTAACCCTGATAGAGATACGGCTGGCCTGTGTGATGTAGGGTTAACCCTGATAGAGATACTGGTTAAATCAAGGAGCCAGTAGTAGGCCTTTGGTCCTTTCCTCTCAAGACTACAGCAGCTGAAACCAGAGAGACCAGAGAAAAAACCCCAGTTGGTCCGGGTTATCCCTTTATTCTGTCATTCAGCTGATGGTTCTTTAATAACAGGTCAGGATGGTCTCTACCGGCAGCTGCTGCCAAGCCTAAATTTGCCAAGGAACCAAGGGTGCAGCTTGCTCCCATGCCAGCGTGCGTCCCCGCCCACTATGGGCTGAGCGGTAAACCAGCCTCTCCTAAACAGCAATGCTGCTGCTTTCTGACCTTGAAAAAACGACACAGCAGCTCTTACGTTCTTTTTACCCATGCTGCCTATAAACGTTGGCCAGAGACAGACTTTTAATTACCCAGAAGGCTCTGCTAGCGGAGCACCGTCTTTCCATAGCCGCTACCTGCCAGGCCGTCACAGAATAAACCTCTTCTGCAAACTTTCTGTGATAACTGGGTGACGGCAGGATGCGTTTTTTTTCTCTCCAGATATCCTCTAAAAGAGGGTTTGTGTCACCTAACCTGCCCTTCTCCTGTTCAGAAGAATTTGAATAACTGTGATTTCATGTAATATCAAATAATAAAAAAATAAAAAAGGCTCAAAATTAACTAGCGTGTTCATATTTTCATTTTTTTTTTTGGGACTTTGGAAGGAAAGGTTATATGAGTCTACGAACAACTGCCATGGCTTACGTCAACTGTGTAGGACAGGCTAACCCAGCGCACAAGTCCCGGGTCCAGCTTTGAAGTGGTAATGTCTTTTATAGCTCATCTAACCAGACCACATGACCCATGCTTGGGTTGAATGTGGAGCATCTAAAAAAAATCTGCATCCCAAACGGCACCCTATTCCCTTGTAGTGCACTACTTTTGACCAGAGCCAAAAGGTTAATAGGGTGCCGTTTGGAACATAGGCCAATGCTTGGGTTGCCTGTGCAGGGACAGGGTGGTGGAGGGGGTCATTTGGGAGCCATCCCACATACTGTATGGGGGGAAAATTAAGCTACTAGCTGCTAGATCTATCGGGATATAGACGATCTGTGTGCAATCATTTCCCAGCCCACTTTGAGGTCTGTGGTTAATTGGTGACAACCCTCTGCTCTGGTCTGGTTTTTAAGGAGGAGAGCACCCCTCCCTCTCTCGGTAATGCTGAGTCTGCTCCAGCTTATTTTAAACTTCCCTCACAGCACTTGGTACGCAGTGGTAACATTCAGGCCTAACGAACAAACTCATTCTGCCTGAGATGGTGTAACATCTAGTAGGGAGAGGAATTCTAAACTTACACTGAGTGTATAGGAACACCAGGTAGCCTGGCAGGTAGGGGCGTTGGACCAGTAACCGAAAGGCTGCTGGATCGAATCCCTGAGCTGATGAGGTACAAAAAAAATCTGTCGTTCAGAACAAGGCAGTTCGCCCACTGTTTCCCCGGGTGTCGATGACGTGGATGTCGATTAAGGCAGCTCTATGATTCAGAAGCGTTGGGTTAAATGCAGTAAGACACATTTCAGTTGAATGCATTCAGTTGTACAACTGGCTAGGTATCCCCTTTTTCCTAATAACTGAGTTGAAACCCCCTCTTTTGCTCTCAGAACAGCCTCAATTTGTTGGAGCATGATCTCTACAAGGTGTCGAAAGCGTTCCCCAGGGATGTTGGCCCATGTTGACTTGCTTCCGTTGAAACAATGACTTATCAATGACTCAAGACAAAGCTCAGTTAATAATCCTGACCATTGTGACAATGAGTCGTCATAATGCTGAATCAAATGTACATGATCCCCGGGGCGTTGGCAGACACAATGTAAGTAACTTAATTTATGTCCCCATAATTACCCTGAATACCTCTGTTGATCCTACAGTTACTGTATGCAATAATCATGAGCCTATAAACCAGAGTTACACTGTTAGCACTGAGGCAGTGTGCAATAGTAGGAAGCCCACTGAGTGCAGCTCACCCTGCACTAACAGCTCCAATATAAATAATAATGAGAAAGTCAACTTCTGTTAAGCTTCCAAGTAAAGCATTAAAAACAATCAAGCAACCCAGAAAATTGCAAAAAAAATTGCCCATATTAACTTAAGAAGCCTAAGAAGCAAGGTTCATGAAGTCAATAACTTGCTAGTAAATAGATGACATTCATATTCTGACTATCTCTGAAACTCACTTAGATAATACCTTTGATGACACAGTGGTAGCAATACATGGTTATAACATCTACAGAAAAAACAGAAATGCCAATGGAGGAGGTGTTGCTGTCTATATTCAGAACCACAGTCATGTGCTAACAGTCAGTATCTGGATAATATGTGTGAAATGCTTGATAATGTAATGTGATATCAACAGAGAAGTATATTTTCTGGGTGATTTAAATATTGACTGGCTCTCATTTAGCTGCTCACTCAAGAAAAATAAATCTAACTGGAACCAGTACCTGCAACCTGGTTCAGGTTGTCAGTCAACCTACCAGGGTAGTTACAAACAGCACAGGAATTAAATAATCAACATGTATTGATCACATCTTTACTAATAATGCAGAAATTAGATTGAAAGCAGTTTCCAAATCCATAGGATGTAGTGATCACAATATCGTAGCCATATCTAGGAAAACCAAAGTTCCAAAGACTGGGCCTAATATAGTATAGTAGAGGTCATACAATAAGATTTGAAGCGATTCATATGTTGATGATGTCAATAATATTTGTTGGTCTGTGGTGTGTAATGAGTAGCAACCAGACGCTGCACTTGACATACTTATTCCAGTTACTAATAAGACTGCACCCATTAAGAAAATTACAGTAAAAAACTGTTAAATCCCTTGTGGATTGATGAGGAATTTAAAAAATTGTATGGTTGAGAGGGATGAGGCAAAAGGAATGGCAATTAAGTCTGGCAGCCCAACTGATTAGCAAACGTACTGAAAATTAAGAAATCATGTGACGAAACTAAAGAAAAATAAACTATACTATGAAACAAAAATAGATTATGTAAAGAATGATAATAAAAAGCTTTGGAGCACCTGAAATTACATTTTGGGGAAAAAGGCAAACTCGGCTTCATCATTCATTGAATCAGATGGCTCATTCATCACAAAACCCACAGATATATAACTATTTTAAAGACTTTTTCATTGGCAAGATAAGCAAACTTAGGTTTGCAACAAACGCTGACACTACACATCCAATTATATCGAACCAAATGATGAAAGACAAGCATTGTACTTTTGAATTCCGCAAAGTAAGTGTGGAAGAGGTGAACAAATTATTGTTGTCTATCAACAATGACAAGCCACTGGGGTCTGACAGTCTGGATGGAAAATGACTGAGGATAATAGCAGACGATATTGCAACTCATATTTGCCACATCTTCAATTTAAGCCTACTAGTAAGTGTGTGCCCTCAGGCCTGGAGGGAAGCAAAAGTAATTCCACTACCCAAGAATAGTAAAGCCTTTACTGGCTCAAATAGCCGACCAATCAGCCAGTTACCAACCATTAGTAAACAAATTGACAACAGACTTTCAGCACGCTTGTAGGGAAGGACATTCAACAAGCACAGCACTTACACAAATGACTGATGATTGACTGAGAGAAATTGATGATCAAATGATTGTGGGGGGGCTGTTTTGTTTGACTTCAGTGCAGCTTTTGACATCGATCATAGTCTGCTGCTGGAAAAACATATGTGTTATGGCTTTACACCCCCCTGCTATAATGTGGATAAAGAGTTACTTGTCTAGCAGAAGACAGAGGGTGTTCTTTAATATAATCCAGTTAGAATCAGGAATTCCCCAGGGTAGCTGTTTGGGCCCCTTTACTAACGACATGCTGCGAAGAAACAGAATTTAAAAAAACATTGCTGCACGTCTGAAGTTTGCAAAAGAGCACCTGGATTTCCCACAACGCTTCTGGCTAAATATTCTGTGGACAGATTTAACTAAAGTTGAGTTGTTTGGAAGAAACACACAACACTATGTGTGGAGAAAAAAAGGCACAGCACAGCAACATCAAAAACCTCTTCCCAACTGTAAAGTATGGTGGAGGGAGCATCATGGTTTGGGGCTGCTTTGCTGTCTCAGGGCCTAGACAGCTTGCTGTCATCGACAGAAAAATGAATTCCCAAGTTTATCAAAACATTTGACAGGAGAATGTCCGCCAATTGAAGCTCAACAGAAGTTGGGTGAAGTAACAGGACAACGACCTAAAACACAGAAGTAAATCAACAACAGAACGGCTTCAACAGAAGAAAATACTCCTTCTGGAGTGGCCCAGTTACTCCTGACCTCAACCCAATTTAAAATGCTGTGGCATGACCTTGAGAGCGGTTCACAACAGACATCCTAAGAATATTGCTGAACTGAAACAGTTTTTGTAAAGAGGAATGGTCCAAAATGTATCCTGACCGTTGTGCACAACTACAGAAAACGTTTGGTTGGGTTTATTGCTGTCAAAGGAGGGTCAATTATTAAATCCAAGGGTTCACATACTTTCTCCACCCTACACAGTAATTGTTTACACGGTGTAAACAAAAAAAGGCAGGAAAACAAAAAATAGTTTGTGTGTTATTAGTTTTTGTGTTTTTTTTGTGTTTTTGTCGATTGTTGTGACTTAGATGAAGATCAGATCAAATTTGATGACCAATTTATGCAACAATCCAGGTAATTCCAAAGGGTACACATACTTTTTCATGCCACTGTACATACTGTATTCTTTACAATCTATTGCATCTTGCCGATGCCGCTCGGTCATCGCCCATCCACATATTTATATATTCTTATTCCATTACTTTACTTAGATTTGTGTGTATAAGGTAGTTGTTGTGGAATTGTTAGATGACTTGTTAGATATTGCTGGACTGTCGGAACTAGAAGTACAAGCATTTCGTATTAGCATCTGCTAACCATGTGTATGTGATGAAAAATTAGACTTGATTTGATTTGAGACAATAGGAGGCATACAGTACTACATAGAGCCATGACTACATGGAACTCTATTCCCCAGTACTACATAGAGCCATGACTACATGGAACTCTATTCCCCATCAGTAACTGATGCAGCAGTAGAATCAGATTGAATAAACAGTTAAAAATACACCTGATGGAACAACGGGGACTGTGAAGAGACACACACCAAGGTACAGACACATGCATATGCACACATTAATACTTTTTTCCCCCACTGTATAAACATATAAATATAAATAAATAAATATATCGTAAAAAAAAATGTAATAAATATATACAGTGGGGCAAAAAAGTATTTAGTCAGCCACCAATTGTGCAAGTTCTCCCACTGAAAAAGATGAGAGAGGCCTGTCATTTTCATCATAGGTACACTTCAACTATGACAGACAAAATGAGAAAAAAATGATTTTTAATGAATTTATTTGCAAATTTTAGTGGAAAATAAGTATTAGGTCAATAACAAAAGTTTATCTCGATACTTTGTTATATACCCTTTGTTGGCAATGACAGAGGTCAAACGTTTTCTGTAAGTCTTCACAAGGTTTTCACACACTGTTGCTGGTATTTTGGCCCATTCCTCCATGCAGATCTCCTCTAGAGCAGTGATGTTTTGGGGCTGTTGCTGGGCAACATGGACTTTCAACTCCCTCCAAAGATTTTCTATGGGGTTGAGATCTGGAGACTGGCTAGGCCACTCCAGGACCTTGAAATGCTTCTTACGAAGCCACTCCTTCGTTGCCCGGGCGGTGTGTTTGGGATCATTGTCATGCTGAAAGACCCAGCCACGTTTCATCTTCAATGCCCTTGCTGATTTTCACTCAAAATCTCACGATACATGGCCCCATTCATTCTTTCCTTTACACGGATCAGTCGTCCTGGTCCCTTTGCAGAAAAACAGCCCCAAAGCATGATGTTTCCACCCCCATGCTTCACAGTAGGTATGGTGTTCTTTGGATGCAACTCAGCATTCTTTGTCCTCCAAACACGACGAGTGGGGTTTTTCCCAAAAAGCTATATTTTGGTTTCATGTGACCATATGACATTCTCCCAATCTTCTTCTGGATCATCCAAATGCTCTTTAGCAAACTTCAGACGGGCCTGGACATGTACTGGCTTAAGCAGGGGGACACATCTGGCACTGCAGGATTTGAGTCCCTGGCGGCGTAGTGTGTTACTGATGGTAGGCTTTGTTACTTTGGTCCCAGCTCTCTGCAGGTCATTCACTAGGTCCCCCCGTGTGGTTCTGGGATTTTTGCTCACCGTTCTTGTGATCATTTTGACCCCACGGGGTGAGATCTTGCGTGGAGCCCCAGATCGAGGGAGATTATCAGTGGTCTTGTATGTCTTCCATTTCCTAATAATTGCTCCCACAGTTGATTTCTTCAAACCAAGCTGCTTACCTATTGCAGATTCAGTCTTCCCAGCCTGGTGCAGGTCTACAATTTTGTTTCTGGTGTCCTTTGACAGCTCTTTGGTCTTGGCCACAGTGGAGTTTGGAGTGTGACTGTTTGAGGTTGTGGACAGGTGTCTTTTATACAGGTAACGAGTGGAGGACAGAGGAGCCTCTTAAAGAAGAAGTTACAGGTCTGTGAGAGCCAGAAATCTTGCTTGTTTGTAGGTGACCAAATACTTATTTTCCACCAAAATTTGTAAATAAATAAATTAAAAATCATACAATGTGATTTTCTGGATTCTATTTCTCATTTTGTCTGTCATAGTTGAAGTCTACCTATGATGAAAATTACAGGCCTCTGTCATCTTTTTAAGTGGGAGAACTTGCATAATTGGTGGCTGACTAAATACTTTTTTGCCCCAAGGAGTGATAGCCTTTCTTCTTCAAGATCCCTTTTACAAATCTCCCACTTGATGACCACCAAAGCACCTGTCACGCAGGAATTAGATGCAGAGAGAGAGTAACGGAGTAAAGTGCTTTACTATTGCACACCAAACTGATAAGCCCAATACAATACAGGGCGCAGGACACTATACCAGACAACCCAAAACCACAGGGTGTCCAGTATAGAAAATAAAATACACCACCACCTAATATGTACACACGTAACAAAAGACAATCACACACAAAACAAGGGCGGATCAAACTACTACATATAGGGAAGCTAATTAAACCAGAATACACACAGGTGAAACTAATAAGACAAAACCAACAGACAAACGAAAAAGGGATCGGTAGCGGCTAGTAGGACGGTGACGACGACCGCCGAGCACCACCCGAACAGGCAGGGGAGCCAACTTCGGTGGAAGTCGTGACAGCACCTCCCAGACCATCACATTGCCTCCACCAACTTCCGACTTCAACTGTGTGTGTATGTGTACAGTATATATATAAACTCAGCAAAAAAAGAAACGTCCCTTTTTCTGGACCCTGTCTTTCAAAGATAATTTGTAAAAAATCCAAATAACTTCACAGATCTTCATTGTAAAGGGTTTAAACACCGTTTCCTATGCTTGTCCAATGAACATGCACCTGGCAATTAAGGTCAATTAAGGTTAATTAAGGCAATTAAGGTCACAGTTATGAAAACTTAGGACACTAAAGAGGTCTTTCTGATCGTCCTCGCAGTGGCAGACCACGTGTAACAGGATTGGTACATCCGAACATCACACCTGCGGGACAGGTACAGGATGGCAACAACAACGCCTGAATTACATCAGGAACGCACAATCTTTGCATCAGTGCTCAGACTTTCCGCAATAGGCTGAGAGAGGCTGGACTGAGGGCTTGTAGGCCTGTTGTAGGCAGGTCCTCACCAGACATCCCCGGAAACAAAGTTGTCTATGTGCACAAACCCACCATCGCTGCACCAGACAGGACTGGCAAAAAGTGCTCTTCACTGACGAGTCGCGGTTTTGTCTCACCGACCACATGGTCGGATTCGCGTTTATCGTTGAAGGAATGAGCATTCCACCGAGGCCTGTACTCTGGAGCAGGATTGATTTGGAGTTGGAGGGTCCGTCATGGTCTGGGGCGGTGTGTCACAGCATCATCGGACTGAGCTTGTTGTCATTGAGGACAATCTCAGCGCTGTGTGTTACAGGGAAGACATCCTCCTCCCTCATGTGGTACCCTTCCTGCAGGCTCATCTTGACATGACACTCTAGTATGACAATTCCACCAGCCATACTGCTTGTTCTGTGCGTGATTTCCTGCAAGACAGGAATGTCAGTGTTCTGCCATAGCCAGCGAAGAGCCCGTATCTCAATCCCATTGAGCATGTCTGAGACCTGTTGGATCGGAGGGTGAGGGCTAGGGCCATTCCTCCCAGAAATGTCCGGGAACTTGCAGGTGTCTTGGTGGAAGAGTGGGGTAACATCCCACAGCAAGAACTGGCAAATCTGGTGCAGTCCATGAGGAGGAGATGCACTGCAGTACTTACTGCAGCTGGTGGCCACACCAGATACTGACTGTTACTTTTGATTTTGACCCCACCTTTGTCCAGGGACACATTATTCCATTTCTGTTTGTCACATGTCTGTGGAACTTGTTCAGTTTATGTCTCAGTTGTTGAATCTTGTTATGTTCATACAAATATTTACACATGTTATGTTTGCTGACAATAAACACAGTTGACAGTGAGAGGACGTTTCTTTATTTTCTGAGTTTATATTTTTCGTAGCTGCCTATTTACCACAACAAACCGATGCTGGCACTAAGACCTCACTCAATGAGCTGTTTAAGGCCATAAGCAAACAGGAAAACACTAGAGGCAGCGCTCCTAGTGGCTGGAGACTTTAATCCAGGGACACTTAAATCCGTTTTTACCAGCATGTTAAATGTGCAGCCAGAGTAAGACAAACTCTAGACCACCTTTATTCCACACACAGAGATGCGTACAAAGCTCTCCCTCGCCTTCCATTTGGCAAATAAGGAGGAGATGCACTGCAGTACTTACTGCAGCTGGTGGCCACACCAGATACAAAGCTCTCCCTCGCCCTCCATTTGGCAAATCTGGCCAAAGTTCTATCCTGCTGATTCCTGCTTACAAGCTATAACTAAAGCAGGAAGCATCAGTGACTATAAATCAATAAATAATTGGTCAGATGACACAGATACTAAGCTACAGGGTTGTTTTGCTAGCACAGACTGGAATTTGTCCCAGGAGTCTTCAGATGGCATTGAGGAGTACACCACATCAGTCACTGACTTCGTCAATAAGTGCATCGATGACGTCGTCCCAACAGTGAATTTACGTACATACCCCTACCAGATGCCATGGATTACAGGCAACATCCGCACTGAGCTAAAGGGTAGAGCTGCCACTTTCAAGGAGTGGGACTCTAACCCGGACACTTATAAGAAATCTCACTATGCCCTCAGATGAACCATCAAACAGGCAAAGCGTCAATACAGGACTAAGATTAAATTGTACTACACCGGCTCCGACACTCGTCGGATGTGGCAAGGCTTGCAAACTATTATAGACTACAAAGCGAAGCACAGCTGCGAGCTGCCCAGTGACACAATCCCACGAGATGATTTAAATTACTTCTGTGCTCGCTTCGAGGCAAGCAACATTGAAGCATGCATGAGAGCATCAGCTGTTCAGGACGACTGTGTGATCACGCTCTCCGTAGCCAATGTGAGTAAGACCTTTAAACAGGTCAACATTCACAAAGCCGCAGGGCCAGACGGGTTACCAGGACGTGTACTGAAAGCATGTGCGGACCAACTGGCAAGTCTCTTCACTGACATTTTCAACATTTTCAACTCTCCCTGACTGAGTCTGTAATACCTACATGTTTCAAGCAGACCACCATAGTCCCTGTTCCCAAGAACACCAAGGTAACCTGCCCAAATGACTACCAACCTGTAGCACTCACGTCTATAGTCATGAAGTGCTTTAAAAGGCTGGTCATGGCTCACATCAACACCATTATATCAGAAACCC